>NW_026526686.1:0-257536 GCF_024362965.1 Panthera pardus | reverse complement strand
TGGACCGAACCCTAACCCTAGCTAAGGCTCTCTCCCCAAGAGGACCCAATGCCAACGTCTGACAACACCACGCGCCTGGGGTCCGGAAGAGGTGCAGGCTGACTCGGCATGGAACCTGGAAGCGCACCATGTCGTTTCCCAGGCCCGGCTGCAGCTGCCGAGAGGATTCCGGAGGCCTCCTCGACCAGGGGCCCAATCACGTGTGTGGCCTTGGCAGCCAAAGACGGATCCTGACCGGCACGTTTCCCTTGTGCCCTCAACTAGCCCTTGGGGGAGACCACTGCCCTGCTGTGGTTTGGGCGCCTGAGCCTCCTGGACCTAACCCTAACCCTAACCGTACCCCGAACCGGGACCCCTCCACCGCAACCTAAGCCTGCCTCGAACCCTAACCCTGCAATGGAGCCGCCTTCTGGCATGGGCCCTCACTTCAGCGCTCGAGGGAGATCACGAGACTGGAGTCGATTCAGCCCTGGCCACGTCCCTGGACCAAACCCTAACCCTAGCTAAGGCTCCCTCCCCATGGGGACCCCATGCCAAAGTCTGACAAGACCACGCGCCTGTGGTCCAGAGGCGGTGCGGGCTGACTCGGCATGGAAGCTGCAAGCTCACCATGTGGTTTCCCAGGCCCGTGTGCAGCTGACCGAGAGGATTCCGGAGGCCTCCTCGTACAGGCGCCGATCGACGTCTGTGGCCTTGGCAGCCAAAGACGGATCCTGACCGGCACGGTCCCTTGTGCCCTCAACTCAGGCCTCGGGAAGACCATTGCCCTGCTGTGGGTTTGGCGCCTGGAGCCTCCTGGGACCTAACCCTAACCCTAACCCCACACCGAACGGGGACCCTCCACCGAAACCTAAGCCGGCCTCGACCCCTAACCCTGCACTTGAGCCGCCTTGCTGCATGGGCCCTCACTTCAGCCCTCGAGGGAGATCACGAGACCGAGTCGCTTCGGCCCTGGCCACGTCCCTGGACCGAACCCCTAACCCTAGCTAAGGCTCTCTCCCCAAGAGGACCCAATGCCAACGTCTGACAACACCACGCGCCTGGGGTCCGGATGAGGTGCAGGCTGACCTCGGCATGGAACCTGGAAGCGCACCATGTCGTTTCCCAGGCCCGGCTGCAGCTGCCGAGAGGATTCCGGAGGCCTCCTCGACCAGGGGCCCAATCACGTGTGTGGTCTTGGCAGCCATAGACGGATCCTCACCCCGGCACGGTCCCTTGTGCCCTCAACTCAGCCCTTGGGGGAGACCACTGCCCTGCTGTGGTTTGGGGCGCCTGGAGCCCTCCCTGGGACCTAACCCTACCCTAACCGTACCCCGAACCGGGACCCTCCACCGCAACCTAAGCCTGCCTCGAACCCCAACCCTGCAATGGAGCCCTTCTGGCATGGGCCCTCACTTCAGCCCTCGAGGGAGATCACGAGACTGGAGTCGATTCCAGCCCTGGCCACGTCCCTGGACCAAACCCTAACCCTAGCTAAGGCTCCCTCCCCATGGGGACCCATGCCAAAGTCTGACAAGACCACCGCGCCTGGGGTCCAGAGGCGGTGCGGGCTGACTCGGCATGGAAGCTGCAAGCTCACCATGTGGTTTCCCAGGCCCGTGTGCAGCTGACCGAGAGGATTCCGGAGGCCTCCTCGAACAGGGGCCGATCGACGTCTGTGGCCTTGGCAGCCAAAGACGGATCCTGACCGGCACGGTCCCTTGTGCCCTCAACTCAGCCTTCGGGAAGACCACTGCCCTGCTGTGGGTTCGGCGCCTGGAGCCTCCTGGGACCTAACCCTAACCCTAACCCCACACCGAACGGGGACCCTCCACCGAAACCTAAGCCGGCCCTCGACCCCTAACACTGCACTTGAAGCCGCCTTGCTGCATGGGCCCTCACTTCAGCCCTCGAGGGAGATCACGAGACCGGAGTCGCTTCGGCCCTGGCCACGTCCCTGGACCGAACCCTAACCCTAGCTAAGGCTCTCTCCCCAAGAGGACCCAATGCCACGTCTGACAACACCACGCGCCTGGGGTCCGGAAGAGGTGCAGGCTGACTCGGCATGGAACCTGGAAGCGCACCATGTCGTTTCCCAGGCCCGGCTGCAGCTGCCGAGGGGATTCCGGAGCCTCCTCGACCAGGGGCCCAATCTCGTGTGTGGCCTTGGCAGCCAAAGACGGATCCTGACCGGCACGGTCCCTTGTGCCCTCAACTCAGCCCTTGGGGGAGACCACTGCCCTGCTGTGGTTTGGGCGCCTGGAGCCTCCTGGGACCTAACCCTAACCCTATCCGTACCCCGAACCGGGACCCTCCACCGCAACCTAAGCCTGCCTCGAACCCCAACCCTGCAATGGAGCCGCCTTCTGGCATGGGCCCTCACTTCAGCCCTCGAGGGAGATCACGAGACTGGAGTCGATTCAAGCCCTGGCCACGTCCCTGGACCAAACCCTAACCCTAGCTAAGGCTCCCTCCCCATGGGGACCCCATGCCAAAGTCTGACAAGACCACGCGCCCTGGGGTCCAGAGGCGGTGCGGGCTGACTCGGCATGGAAGCTGCAAGCTCACCATGTGGTTTCCCAGGCCCGTGTGCAGCTGACCGAGAGGATTCCGGAGGCCTCCTCGAACAGGGGCCGATCGACGTCTGTGGCCTTGGCAGCCAAAGACGGGATCCTGACCGGCACGGTCCCTTGTGCCCTCAACTCAGGCCTTCGGGAAGACCACTGCCCTGCTGTGGGTTCGGCGCCTGGAGCCTCCTGGGACCTAACCCTAACCCTAACCCCACACACCGAACGGGGACCCTCCACCGAAACCTAAGCCGGCCCTCGACCCTAACCCTGCACTTGAGCCGCCTTGCTGCATGGGCCCTCACTTCAGCCCTCGAGGAGATCACGAGACCGGAGTCGCTTCGGCCCTGGCCACGTCCCTGGACCGAACCCTAACCCTAGCTAAGGCTCTCTCCCCCAAGAGGACCCAATGCCAACGTCTGACAACACCACGCGCCTGGGGTCCGGAAGAGGTGCAGGCTGACTCGGCATGGAACCTGGAAGCGCACCATGTCGTTTCCCAGGCCCGGCTGCAGCTGCCGAGAGGATTCCGGAGGCCTCCTCGACCAGGGGCCCCAATCACGTGTGTGGCCTTCGCAGCCAAAGACGGATCCTGACCGGCACGGTCCCTTATGCCCTCAACTCAGCCCTTGGGGGAGACCACTGCCCTGCTGTGGTTTGGGCGCCTGGAGCCTCCTGGACCTAACCCTAACCCCTAACCGTACCCCGAACCGGGACCCTCCACCGCAACCTAAGCCTGCCTCGAACCCCAACCCTGCAATGGAGCCGCCTTCTGGCATGGGCCCTCACTTCAGCGCTCGAGGGAGATCACGAGACTGGAGTCGATTCAGCCCTGGCCACATCCCTGGACCAAACCCTAACCCTAGCTAAGGCTCCCTCCCCATGGGGACCCCATGCCAAAGTCTGACAAGACCACGCGCTGGGGTCCAGAGGCGGTGCGGGCTGACTCGGCATGGAACCTGCAAGCTCACCATGTGGTTTCCCAGGCCCGTGTGCAGCTGACCGAGAGGATTCCGGAGGCCTCCTCGAACAGGGGCCGATCGACGTCTGTGGCCTTGGCAGCCAAAGACGGATCCTGACCGGCACGGTCCCTTGTGCCCTCAACTCAGGCCTTCGGGAAGACCACTGCCCTGCTGTGGGTTCGGCGCCTGGAGCCTCCTGGGACCTAACCCTAACCCTAACCCCACACCGAACGGGGACCCTCCACCGAAACCTAAGCCGGCCTCGACCCCTAACCCTGCACTTGAGCCGCCTTGCTGCATGGGCCCTCACTTCAGCCCTCGAGGGAGATCACGACACCGGAGTCGCTTCGGCCCTGGCCACGTCCCTGGACCGAACCCTAACCCTAGCTAAGGCTCTCTCCCCAAGAGGACCCAATGCCAACGTCTGACAACACCACGCGCCTGGGGTCCGGAAGAGGTGCAGGCTGACTCGGCATGGAACCTGGAAGCGCACCATGTCGTTTCCCAGGCCCGGCTGCAGCTGCCCGAGAGGATTCCGGAGGCCTCCTCGACCAGGGGGCCCAATCTCGTGTGTGGCCTTGGCAGCCAAAGACGGATCCTGACCGGCACGGTCCCTTGTGCCCTCAACTCAGCCCTTGGGGGAGACCACTGCCCTGCTGTGGTTTGGGCGCCTGAGCCCTCCTGGGGACCTAACCCTAACCCTAACCGTACACCCCGAACCGGGACCCTCCACCCGCAACCTAAGCCTGCCTCGAACCCCAACCCTGCAATGGAGCCGCCTTCTGGCATGGGCCCTCACTTCAGCCCTCGAGGGAGATCACGAGACTGGAGTCGATTCAGCCCTGGCCACGTCCCTGGACCAAACCCCTAACCCTAGCTAAGGCTCCCTCCCCATGGGGACCCCATGCCAAAGTCTGACAAGACCACGCGCCTGGGGTCCAGAGGCGGTGCGGGCTGACTCGCATGGAAGCTGCAAGCTCACCACGTGGTTTCCCCAGGCCCGTGTGCGGCTGACCGAGAGGATTCCGGAGGCCTGCTCCGAACAGGGGCCGATCGACGTCTGTGGCTTGGCAGACAAAGACGGATCCTGACCGGCACGGTCCCTTGTGCCCTCAACTCAGGCCTTCGGGAAGACCACTGCCCTTCTGTGGGTTCGCGCCTGGAGCCTCCTGGGACCTAACCCCTAACCCTAACCCCACACCGAACGGGGACCCTCCACCGAAACCTAAGCCGGCCTCGACCCTAACCCTGCACTTGAGCCGCCTTGCTGCATGGGCCCTCACTTCAGCCCTCGAGGGAGATCACGAGACCGGAGTCGCTTCGGCCCTGGCCACGTCCCTGGACCGAACCCTAACCCTAGCTAAGGCTCTCTCCCCAAGAGGACCCAATGCCAACGTCTGACAACACCACGCGCCTGGGGTCCGGAAGAGGTGCAGGCTGACTCGGCATGGAACCTGGAAGCGCACCATGTCGTTTCCCAGGCCCGGCTGCAGCTGCCGAGAGGATTCCGGAGGCCTCCTCGACCAGGGGCCCAATCACGTGTGTGGCCTTGGCAGCCAAAGACGGATCCTGACCGGCACGGTCCCTTGTGCCCTCAACTCAGCCCTTGGGGGAGACCACTGCCCTGCTGTGGTTTGGGCGCCTGGAGCCTCCTGGGACCTAACCCTAACCCTAACCGTACCCCGAACCGGGACCCTCCACCGCAACCTAAGCCTGCCTCGAACCCTAACCCTGCAATGGAGCCGCCTTCCTGGCATGGGCCCTCACTTCAGCGCTCGAGGGAGATCACGAGACTGGAGTCGATTCAGCCCTGGCCTCGTCCCTGGACCAAACCCTAACCCTAGCTAAGGCTCCCTCCCCATGGGGACCCCATGCCAAAGTCTGACAAGACCACGCGCCTGGGGTCCAGAGGCGGTGCAGGCTGACTCGGCATGGAAGCTGCAAGCTCACCATGTGGTTTCCCAGGCCCGTGTGCAGCTGACCGAGAGGATTCCGAGGCCTCCTCGAACAGGGGCCGATCGACGTCTGTGGCCTTGGCAGCCAAAGACGGATCCTGACCGGCACGGTCCCTTGTGCCCTCAACTCAGGCCTTCGGGAAGACCACTGCCCTGCTGTGGGTTCGGCGCCTGGAGCCTCCTGGGACCTAACCCTAACCCTAACCCCACACCGAACGGGGACCCTCCACCGAAACCTAAGCCGGCCCTCGACCCCTAACCCTGCTCTTGAGCCGCCTTGCTGCATGGGCCCTCACTTCAGCCCTCGAGGGAGATCACGAGACCGGAGTCGCTTCGGCCCTGGCCACGTCCCCTGGACCGAACCCTAACCCTAGCTAAGGCTCTCTCCCCAAGAGGACCCAATGCCAACGTCTGACAACACCACGCGCCTGGGGTCCGAAGAGGTGCAGGCTGACTCGGCATGGAACCTGGAAGCGCACCATGTCGTTTCCCAGGCCCGGCTGCAGCCTGCCGAGAGGATTCCGGAGGCCTCCTCGACCAGGGGCCCATCACGTGTGTGGCCTTGGCAGCCAAAGACGGATCCTGACCGGCACGGTCCCTTGTGCCCTCAACTCAGCCCTTGGGGAGACCACTGCCCTGCTGTGGTTTCGGCGCCTGGAGCCTCCTGGACCTAACCCTAACCCTAACCGTACCCCGAACCGGGACCCTCCACCGCAACCTAAGCCTGCCTCGAACCCTAACCCTGCAATGGAGCCGCCTTCTGGCATGGGCCCTCACTTCAGCGCTCGAGGGAGATCACGAGACTGGAGTCGATTCAGCCCTGGCCACGTCCCTGGACCAAACCCCTAACCCTAGCTAAGGCTCCCTCCCCATGGGGACCCCCATGCAAAGTCTGACAAGACCACGCGCCTGGGGTCCAGAGGCGGTGCGGGCTGACTCGGCATGGAAGCTGCAAGCTCACCATGTGGTTTCCCAGGCCCGTGTGCAGCTGACCGAGAGGATTCCGGAGGCCTCCTCGAACAGGGGCGATCGACGTCTGTGGCCTTGGCAGCCAAAGACGGATCCTGACCGGCACGGTCCCCTTGTGCCCTCAACTCAGGCCTTCGGGAAGACCACTGCCTGCTGTGGGTTCGGCGCCTGGAGCCTCCTGGGACCTAACCCTAACCCCACACCGAACGGGGACCCTCCACCGAAACCTAAGCCGGCCTCGACCCCTAACCCTGCACTTGAGCCGCCTTGCTGCATGGGCCCTCACTTCAGCCCTCGAGGGAGATCACGAGACCGGAGTCGCTTCGGCCCTGGCCACGTCCCAGGACCGAACCCTAACCCTAGCTAAGGCTCTCTCCCCAAGAGGACCCAATGCCAACGTCTGACAACACCACGCGCCTGGGGTCCGGATGAAGTGCAGGCTGACTCGGCATGGAACCTGGAAGCGCACCATGTCGTTTCCCAGGCCCGCTGCAGCTGCCGAGAGGATTCCGGAGGCCTCCTCGACCAGGGGCCCAATCACGTGTGTGGTCTTGGCAGCCATAGACGGATCCTCACCGGCACGGTCCCTTGTGCCCTCAACTCAGCCCTTGGGGGAGACCACTGCCCTGCTGTGGTTTGGGCGCCTGGAGCCTCCTGGGACCTAACCCTAACCCTAACCGTACCCCGAACCGGGACCCTCCCACCGCAACCTAAGCCTGCCTCGAACCCCAACCCTGCATGGAGCCGCCTTCTGGCATGGGCCCTCACTTCAGCCCTCGAGGGAGATCACGAGACTGGAGTCGATTCAGCCCTGGCCACGTCCCTGGACCAAACCCTAACCCTAGCTAAGGCTCCCTCCCCATGGGGACCCCATGCCAAAGTCTGACAAGACCACGCGCCTGGGGTCCAGAGGCGGTGCGGGCTGACTCGGCATGGAAGCTGCAAGCTCACCATGTGGTTTCCCAGGCCCGTGTGCAGCTGACCGAGAGGATTCCGGAGGCCTCCTCGAACAGGGGCCGATCGACGTCTGTGGCCTTGGCAGCCAAAGACGGATCCTGACCGGCACGGTCCCTTGTGCCCTCAACTCAGGCCTTCGGGAAGACCACTGCCCTGCTGTGGGTTCGGCGCCTGGAGCCTCCTGGGACCTAACCCTAACCCTAACCCCACACCGAACGGGGACCCTCCACCGAAACCTAAGCCGGCCTCGACCCCTAACACTGCACTTGAGCCGCCTTGCTGCATGGGCCCTCACTTCAGCCCTCGAGGGGAGATCACGAGACCGGAGTCGCTTCGGCCCCTGGCCACGTCCCTGGACCGAACCCTAACCCTAGCTAAGGCTCTCTCCCCAAGAGGACCCAATGCCAACGTCTGACAAAACCACGCGCCTGGGGTCCGGAAGAGGTGCAGGCTGACTCGGCATGGAACCTGGAAGCGCACCATGTCGTTTCCCAGGCCCGGCTGCAGCTGCCGAGGGGATTCCGGAGGCCTCCTCGACCAGGGGCCCAATCTCGTGTGTGGGCCTTGGCAGCCAAAGACGGATCCTGACCGGCACGGTCCCTTGTGCCCTCAACTCAGCCCTTGGGGGAGACCACTGCCCTGCTGTGGTTTGGGCGCCTGGAGCCTCCTGGGACCTAACCCTAACCCTATCCGTACCCCGAACCGGGACCCTCCACCGCAACCTAAGCCTGCCTCGAACCCCAACCCTGCAATGGAGCCGCCTTCTGGCATGGGCCCTCACTTCAGCCCTCGAGGGAGATCACGAGACTGGAGTCGATTCAGCCCTGGCCACGTCCCTGGACCAAACCCTAACCCTAGCTAAGGCTCCCTCCCCATGGGGACCCCCATGCCAAAGTCTGACAAGACCACGCGCCTGGGGTCCAGAGGCGGTGCGGGCTGACTCGGCATGGAAGCTGCAAGCTCACCATGTGGTTTCCCAGGCCCGTGTGCAGCTGACCGAGAGGATTCCGGAGGCCTCCTCGAACAGGGGCCGATCGACGTCTGTGGCCTTGGCAGCCAAAGACGGATCCTGACCGGCACGGTCCCTTGTGCCCTCAACTCAGGCCTTCGGGAAGACCACTGCCCTGCTGTGGGTTCGGCGCCTGGAGCCTCCTGGGACCTAACCCTAACCCTAACCCCACACCGAACGGGGACCCTCCACCGAAACCTAAGCCGGCCTCGACCCCTAACCCTGCACTTGAGCCGCCTTGCTGCATGGGCCCTCACTTCAGCCCTCGAGGGAGATCACGAGGACCGGAGTCGCTTCGGGCCCTGGCCACGTCCCTGGACCGAACCCTAACCCTAGCTAAGGCTCTCTCCCCCAAGAGGACCCAATGCCAACGTCTGACAACACCACGCGCCTGGGGTCCGGAAGAGGTGCAGGCTGACTCGGCATGGAACCTGGAAGCGCACCATGTCGTTTCCCAGGCCCGGCTGCAGCTGCCGAGAGGATTCCGGAGGCCTCCTCGACCAGGGGCCCAATCACGTGTGTGGCCTTCGCAGCCAAAGACGGATCCTGACCGGCACGGTCCCTTATGCCCTCAACTCAGCCCTTGGGGGAGACCACTGCCCTGCTGTGGTTTGGGCGCCTGGAGCCTCCTGGGACCTAACCCTAACCCTAACCGTACCCCGAACCGGGACCCTCCACCGCAACCTAAGCCTGCCTCGAACCCCAACCCTGCAATGGAGCCGCCTTCTGGCATGGGCCCTCACTTCAGCGCTCGAGGGAGATCACGAGACTGGAGTCGATTCAGCCCTGGCCACATCCTGGACCAAACCCTAACCCTAGCTAAGGCTCCCTCCCCATGGGGACCCCATGCCAAAGTCTGACAAGACCACGCGCCTGGGGTCCAGAGGCGGTGCGGGCTGACTCGGCATGGAACCTGCAAGCTCACCATGTGGTTTCCCAGGCCCGTGTGCAGCTGACCGAGAGGATTCCGGAGGCCTCCTCGAACAGGGGCCGATCGACGTCTGTGGCCTTGGCAGCCAAAGACGGATCCTGACCGGCACGGTCCCTTGTGGCCTCAACTCAGGCCTTCGGGAAGACCACTGCCCTGCTGTGGGTTCGGCGCCTGGAGCCTCCTGGGACCTAACCCTAACCCTAACCCCACACCGAACGGGGACCCTCCACCGAAACCTAAGCCGGCCTCGACCCCTAACCCTGCACTTGAGCCGCCTTGCTGCATGGGCCCTCACTTCAGCCCTCGAGGGAGATCACGACACCGGAGTCGCTTCGGCCCTGGCCACGTCCCTGGACCGAACCCTAACCCTAGCTAAGGCTCTCTCCCCAAGAGGACCCAATGCCAACGTCTGACAACACCACGCGCCTGGGGTCCGGAAGAGGTGCAGGCTGACTCGGCATGGAACCTGGAAGCGCACCATGTCGTTTCCCAGGCCCGGCTGCAGCTGCCGAGAGGATTCCGGAGGCCTCCTCGACCAGGGGCCCAATCTCGTGTGTGGCCTTGGCAGCCAAAGACGGATCCTGACCGGCACGGTCCCTTGTGCCCTCAACTCAGCCCTTGGGGGAGACCACTGCCCTGCTGTGGTTTGGGCGCCTGGAGCCTCCTGGGACCTAACCCTAACCCTAACCGTACCCCGAACCGGGACCCTCCACCGCAACCTAAGCCTGCCTCGAACCCCAACCCTGCAATGGAGCCGCCTTCTGGCATGGGCCCTCACTTCAGCCCTCGAGGGAGATCACGAGACTGGAGTCGATTCAGCCCTGGCCACGTCCCTGGACCAAACCCTAACCCTAGCTAAGGCTCCCTCCCCATGGGGACCCCATGCCAAAGTCTGACAAGACCACGCGCCTGGGGTCCAGAGGCGGTGCGGGCTGACTCGGCATGGAAGCTGCAAGCTCACCACGTGGTTTCCCAGGCCCGTGTGCGGCTGACCGAGAGGATTCCGGAGGCCTGCTCGAACAGGGGCCGATCGACGTCTGTGGCCTTGGCAGACAAAGACGGATCCTGACCGGCACGGTCCCTTGTGCCCTCAACTCAGGCCTTCGGGAAGACCACTGCCCTTCTGTGGGTTCGGCGCCTGGAGCCTCCTGGGACCTAACCCTAACCCTAACCCCACACCGAACGGGGACCCTCCACCGAAACCTAAGCCGGCCTCGACCCCTAACCCTGCACTTGAGCCGCCTTGCTGCATGGGCCCTCACTTCAGCCCTCGAGGGAGATCACGAGACCGGAGTCGCTTCGGCCCTGGCCACGTCCCTGGACCGAACCCTAACCCTAGCTAAGGCTCTCTCCCCAAGAGGACCCAATGCCAACGTCTGACAACACCACGCGCCTGGGGTCCGGAAGAGGTGCAGGCTGACTCGGCATGGAACCTGGAAGCGCACCATGTCGTTTCCCAGGCCCGGCTGCAGCTGCCGAGAGGATTCCGGAGGCCTCCTCGACCAGGGGCCCAATCACGTGTGTGGCCTTGGCAGCCAAAGACGGATCCTGACCGGCACGGTCCCTTGTGCCCTCAACTCAGCCCTTGGGGGAGACCACTGCCCTGCTGTGGTTTGGGCGCCTGGAGCCTCCTGGGACCTAACCCTAACCCTAACCGTACCCCGAACCGGGACCCTCCACCGCAACCTAAGCCTGCCTCGAACCCTAACCCTGCAATGGAGCCGCCTTCTGGCATGGGCCCTCACTTCAGCGCTCGAGGGAGATCACGAGACTGGAGTCGATTCAGCCCTGGCCTCGTCCCTGGACCAAACCCTAACCCTAGCTAAGGCTCCCTCCCCATGGGGACCCCATGCCAAAGTCTGACAAGACCACGCGCCTGGGGTCCAGAGGCGGTGCGGGCTGACTCGGCATGGAAGCTGCAAGCTCACCATGTGGTTTCCCAGGCCCGTGTGCAGCTGACCGAGAGGATTCCGGAGGCCTCCTCGAACAGGGGCCGATCGACGTCTGTGGCCTTGGCAGCCAAAGACGGATCCTGACCGGCACGGTCCCTTGTGCCCTCAACTCAGGCCTTCGGGAAGACCACTGCCCTGCTGTGGGTTCGGCGCCTGGAGCCTCCTGGGACCTACCCCTAACCCTAACCCCACACCGAACGGGGACCCTCCACCGAAACCTAAGCCGGCCTCGACCCCTAACCCTGCACTTGAGCCGCCTTGCTGCATGGGCCCTCAATTCAGGCCTCGAGGGAGATCACGAGACCTGAGTCGCTTCGGCCCTGGCCACGTCCCTGGACCGAACCCTAACCCTAGCTAAGGCTCTCTCCCCAAGAGGACCCAATGCCAACGTCTGACAACACCACGCGCCTGGGGTCCTGAAGAGGTGCAGGCTGACTCGGCATGGAACCTGGAAGCGCACCATGTCGTTTCCCAGGCCCGGCTGCAGCTGCCGAGAGGATTCCGGAGGCCTCCTCGACCAGGGGCCCAATCACGTGTGTGGCCTTGGCAGCCAAAGACGGATCCTGACCGGCACGGTCCCTTGTGCCCTCAACTCAGCCCTTGGGGGAGACCACTGCCCTGCTGTGGTTTGGGCGCCTGGAGCCTCCTGGGACCTAACCCTAACCCTAACCGTACCCCGAACCGGGACCCTCCACCGCAACCTAAGCCTGCCTCGAACCCTAACCCTGCAATGGAGCCGCCTTCTGGCATGGGCCCTCACTTCAGCGCTCGAGGGAGATCACGAGACTGGAGTCGATTCAGCCCTGGCCACGTCCCTGGACCAAACGCTAACCCTAGCTAAGGCTCCCTCCCCATGGGGACCCCATGCCAAAGTCTGACAAGACCACGCGCCTGGGGTCCAGAGGCGGTGCGGGCTGACTCGGCATGGAAGCTGCAAGCTCACCATGTGGTTTCCCAGGCCCGTGTGCAGCTGACCGAGAGGATTCCGGAGGCCTCCTCGAACAGGGGCCGATCGACGTCTGTGGCCTTGGCAGCCAAAGACGGATCCTGACCGGCACGGTCCCTTGTGCCCTCAACTCAGGCCTTCGGGAAGACCACTGCCCTGCTGTGGGTTCGGCGCCTGGAGCCTCCTGGGACCTAACCCTAACCCTAACCCCACACCGAACGGGGACCCTCCACCGAAACCTAAGCCGGCCTCGACCCCTAACACTGCACTTGAGCCGCCTTGCTGCATGGGCCCTCACTTCAGCCCTCGAGGGAGATCACGAGACCGGAGTCGCTTCGGCCCTGGCCACGTCCCTGGACCGAACCCTAACCCTAGCTAAGGCTCTCTCCCCAAGAGGACCCAATGCCAACGTCTGACAACACCACGCGCCTGGGGTCCGGAAGAGGTGCAGGCTGACTCGGCATGGAACCTGGAAGTGCACCATGTCGTTTCCCAGGCCCGGCTGCAGCTGCCGAGGGGATTCCGGAGGCCTCCTCGACCAGGGGCCCAATCTCGTGTGTGGCCTTGGCAGCCAAAGACGGATCCTGACCGGCACGGTCCCTTGTGCCCTCAACTCAGCCCTTGGGGGAGACCACTGCCCTGCTGTGGTTTGGGCGCCTGGAGCCTCCTAGGACCTAACCCTAACCCTATCCGTACCCCGAACCGGGACCCTCCACCGCAACCTAAGCCTGCCTCGAACCCCAACCCTGCAATGGAGCCGCCTTCTGGCATGGGCCCTCACTTCAGCCCTCGAGGGAGATCACGAGACTGGAGTCGATTCAGCCCTGGCCACGTCCCTGGACCAAACCCTAACCCTAGCTAAGGCTCCCTCCCCATGGGGACCCCATGCCAAAGTCTGACAAGACCACGCGCCTGGGGTCCAGAGGCGGTGCGGGCTGACTCGGCATGGAAGCTGCAAGCTCACCATGTGGTTTCCCAGGCCCGTGTGCAGCTGACCGAGAGGATTCCGGAGGCCTCCTCGAACAGGGGCCGATCGACGTCTGTGGCCTTGGCAGCCAAAGACGGATCCTGACCGGCACGGTCCCTTGTGCCCTCAACTCAGGCCTTCGGGAAGACCACTGCCCTGCTGTGGGTTCGGCGCCTGGAGCCTCCTGGGACCTAACCCTAACCCTAACCCCACACCGAACGGGGACCCTCCACCGAAACCTAAGCCGGCCTCGACCCCTAACCCTGCTCTTGAGCCGCCTTGCTGCATGGGCCCTCACTTCAGCCCTCGAGGGAGATCACGAGACCGGAGTCGCTTCGGCCCTGGCCACGTCCCTGGACCGAACCCTAACCCTAGCTAAGGCTCTCTCCCCAAGAGGACCCAATGCCAACGTCTGACAACACCACGCGCCTGGGGTCCGGAAGAGGTGCAGGCTGACTCGGCATGGAACCTGGAAGCGCACCATGTCGTTTCCCAGGCCCGGCTGCAGCTGCCGAGAGGATTCCGGAGGCCTCCTCGACCAGGGGCCCAATCACGTGTGTGGCCTTCGCAGCCAAAGACGGATCCTGACCGGCACGGTCCCTTATGCCCTCAACTCAGCCCTTGGGGGAGACCACTGCCCTGCTGTGGTTTGGGCGCCTGGAGCCTCCTGGGACCTAACCCTAACCCTAACCGTACCCCAAACCGGGACCCTCCACCGCAACCTAAGCCTGCCTCGAACCCCAACCCTGCAATGGAGCCGCCTTCTGGCATGGGCCCTCACTTCAGCGCTCGAGGGAGATCACGAGACTGGAGTCGATTCAGCCCTGGCCACATCCCTGGACCAAACCCTAACCCTAGCTAAGGCTCCCTCCCCATGGGGACCCCCATGCCAAAGTCTGACAAGACCACGCGCCTGGGGTCCAGAGGCGGTGCGGGCTGACTCGGCATGGAACCTGCAAGCTCACCATGTGGTTTCCCAGGCCCGTGTGCAGCTGACCGAGAGGATTCCGGAGGCCTCCTCGAACAGGGGCCGATCGACGTCTGTGGCCTTGGCAGCCAAAGACGGATCCTGACCGGCACGGTCCCTTGTGCCCTCAACTCAGGCCTTCGGGAAGACCACTGCCCTGCTGTGGGTTCGGCGCCTGGAGCCTCCTGGGACCTAACCCTAACCCTAACCCCACACCGAACGGGGACCCTCCACCGAAACCTAAGCCGGCCTCGACCCCTAACCCTGCACTTGAGCCGCCTTGCTGCATGGGCCCTCACTTCAGCCCTCGAGGGAGATCACGAGACCGGAGTCGCTTCGGCCCTGGCCACGTCCCTGGACCGAACCCTAACCCTAGCTAAGGCTCTCTCCCCAAGAGGACCCAATGCCAACGTCTGACAACACCACGCGCCTGGGGTCCGGAAGAGGTGCAGGCTGACTCGGCATGGAACCTGGAAGCGCACCATGTCGTTTCCCAGGCCCGGCTGCAGCTGCCGAGAGGATTCCGGAGGCCTCCTCGACCAGGGGCCCAATCTCGTGTGTGGCCTTGGCAGCCAAAGACGGATCCTGACCGGCACGGTCCCTTGTGCCCTCAACTCAGCCCTTGGGGGAGACCACTGCCCTGCTGTGGTTTGGGCGCCTGGAGCCTCCTGGGACCTAACCCTAACCCTAACCGTACCCCGAACCGGGACCCTCCACCGCAACCTAAGCCTGCCTCGAACCCCAACCCTGCAATGGAGCCGCCTTCTGGCATGGGCCCTCACTTCAGCCCTCGAGGGAGATCACGAGACTGGAGTCGATTCAGCCCTGGCCACGTCCCTGGACCAAACCCTAACCCTAGCTAAGGCTCCCTCCCCATGGGGACCCCATGCCAAAGTCTGACAAGACCACGCGCCTGGGGTCCAGAGGCGGTGCGGGCTGACTCGGCATGGAAGCTGCAAGCTCACCATGTGGTTTCCCAGGCCCGTGTGCAGCTGACCGAGAGGATTCCGGAGGCCTCCTCGAACAGGGGCCGATCGACGTCTGTGGCCTTGGCAGCCAAAGACGGATCCTGACCGGCACGGTCCCTTGTGCCCTCAACTCAGGCCTTCGGGAAGACCACTGCCCTGCTGTGGGTTCGGCGCCTGGAGCCTCCTGGGACCTAACCCTAACCCTAACCCCACACCGAACGGGGACCCTCCACCGAAACCTAAGCCGGCCTCGACCCCTAACCCTGCACTTGAGCCGCCTTGCTGCATGGGCCCTCACTTCAGCCCTCGAGGGAGATCACGAGACCGGAGTCGCTTCGGCCCTGGCCACGTCCCTGGACCGAACCCTAACCCTAGCTAAGGCTCTCTCCCCAAGAGGACCCAATGCCAACGTCTGACAACACCACGCGCCTGGGGTCCGGAAGAGGTGCAGGCTGACTCGGCATGGAACCTGGAAGCGCACCATGTCGTTTCCCAGGCCCGGCTGCAGCTGCCGAGAGGATTCCGGAGGCCTCCTCGACCAGGGGCCCAATCTCGTGTGTGGCCTTGGCAGCCAAAGACGGATCCTGACCGGCACGGTCCCTTGTGCCCTCAACTCAGCCCTTGGGGGAGACCACTGCCCTGCTGTGGTTTGGGCGCCTGGAGCCTCCTGGGACCTAACCCTAACCCTAACCGTACCCCGAACCGGGACCCTCCACCGCAACCTAAGCCTGCCTCGAACCCCAACCCTGCAATGGAGCCGCCTTCTGGCATGGGCCCTCACTTCAGCCCTCGAGGGAGATCACGAGACTGGAGTCGATTCAGCCCTGGCCACGTCCCTGGACCAAACCCTAACCCTAGCTAAGGCTCCCTCCCCATGGGGACCCCATGCCAAAGTCTGACAAGACCACGCGCCTGGGGTCCAGAGGCGGTGCGGGCTGACTCGGCATGGAAGCTGCAAGCTCACCACGTGGTTTCCCAGGCCCGTGTGCGGCTGACCGAGAGGATTCCGGAGGCCTGCTCGAACAGGGGCCGATCGACGTCTGTGGCCTTGGCAGCCAAAGACGGATCCTGACCGGCACGGTCCCTTGTGCCCTCAACTCAGGCCTTCGGGAAGACCACTGCCCTGCTGTGGGTTCGGCGCCTGGAGCCTCCTGGGACCTAACCCTAACCCTAACCCCACACCGAACGGGGACCCTCCACCGAAACCTAAGCCGGCCTCGACCCCTAACCCTGCACTTGAGCCGCCTTGCTGCATGGGCCCTCACTTCAGCCCTCGAGGGAGATCACGAGACCGGAGTCGCTTCGGCCCTGGCCACGTCCCTGGACCGAACCCTAACCCTAGCTAAGGCTCTCTCCCCAAGAGGACCCAATGCCAACGTCTGACAACACCACGCGCCTGGGGTCCGGAAGAGGTGCAGGCTGACTCGGCATGGAACCTGGAAGCGCACCATGTCGTTTCCCAGGCCCGGCTGCAGCTGCCGAGAGGATTCCGGAGGCCTCCTCGACCAGGGGCCCAATCTCGTGTGTGGCCTTGGCAGCCAAAGACGGATGCTGACCGGCACGGTCCCTTGTGCCCTCAACTCAGCCCTTGGGGGAGACCACTGCCCTGCTGTGGGTTGGGCGCCTGGATCCTCCTGGGACCTAACCCTAACCCTAACCGTACCCCGAACCGGGACCCTCCACCACAACCTAAGCCTGCCTCGAACCCCAACCCTGCAATGGAGCCGCCTTCTGGCATGGGCCCTCACTTCAGCCCTCGAGGGAGATCACGAGACTGGAGTCGATTCAGCCCTGGCCACGTCCCTGGACCAAACCCTAACCCTAGCTAAGGCTCCCTCCCCATGGGGACCCCATGCCAAAGTCTGACAAGACCACGCGCCTGGGGTCCAGAGGCGGTGCGGGCTGACTCGGCATGGAAGCTGCAAGCTCACCATGTGGTTTCCCAGGCCCGTGTGCAGCTGACCGAGAGGATTCCGGAGGCCTCCTCGAACAGGGGCCGATCGACGTCTGTGGCCTTGGCAGCCAAAGACGGATCCTGACCGGCACAGTCCCTTGTGCCCTCAACTCAGGCCTTCGGGAAGACCACTGCCCTGCTGTGGGTTCGGCGCCTGGAGCCTCCTGGGACCTAACCCTAACCCTAACCCCACACCGAACGGGGACCCTCCACCGAAACCTAAGCCGGCCTCGACCCCTAACCCTGCACTTGACCCGCCTTGCTGCATGGGCCCTCACTTCAGCCCTCGAGCGAGATCACGAGACCGGAGTCGCTTCGGCCCTGGCCACGTCCCTGGACCGAACCCTAACCCTAGCTAAGGCTCTCTCCCCAAGAGGACCCAATACCAACGTCTGACAACACCACGCGCCTGGGGTCCGGAAGAGGTGCAGGCTGACACGGCATGGAACCTGGAAGCGCACCATGTCGTTTCCCAGGTCCGGCTGCAGCTGCCGAGGGGATTCCGGAGGCCTCCTCGACCAGGGGCCCAATCACGTGTGTGGCCTTGGCAGCCAAAGACGGATCCTGACAGGCACGGTCCCTTGTGCCCTCAACTCAGGCCTTCGGGAAGACCACTGCCCTGCTGTGGGTTCGGCGCCTGGAACCTCCTGGGACCTAACCCTAACCCTAACCCCACTCCGAACGGGGACCCTCCACCGAAACCTAAGCCGGCCTCGACCCCTAACCCTGCACTTGAGCCGCCTTGCTGCATGGGCCCTCACTTCAGCCCTCGAGGGAGATCACGAGACCGGAGTCGCTTCGGCCCTGGCCACGTCCCTGGACCGAACCCTAACCCTAGCTAAGGCTCTCTCCCCAAGAGGACCCAATGCCAACGTCTGACAACACCACGCGCCTGGGGTCCGGAAGAGGTGCAGGCTGACTCGGCATGGAACCTGGAAGCGCACCATGTCGTTTCCCAGGCCCGGCTGCAGCTGCCGAGGGGATTCCGGAGGCCTCCTCGACCAGGGGCCCAATCACGTGTGTGGCCTTGGCAGCCAAAGACGGATCCTGACCGGCACGGTCCCTTGTGCCCTCAACTCAGCCCTTGGGGGAGACCACTGCCCTGCTGTGGTTTGGGCGCCTGGAGCCTCCTGGGACCTAACCCTAACCCTAACCGTACCCCGAACCGGGACCCTCCACCGCAACCTAAGCCTGCCTCGAACCCCAACCCTGCAATGGAGCCGCCTTCTGGCATGGGCCCTCACTTCAGCGCTCGAGGGAGATCACGAGACTGGAGTCGATTCAGCCCTGGCCACGTCCCTGGACCGAACCCTAACCCTAGCTAAGGCTCTCTCCCCAAGAGGACCCAATGCCAACGTCTGACAACACCACGCGCCTGGGGTCCGGAAGAGGTGCAGGCTGACTCGGCATGGAACCTGGAAGCGCACCATGTCGTTTCCCAGGCCCGGCTGCAGCTGCCGAGAGGATTCCGGAGGCCTCCTCGACCAGGGGCCCAATCACGTGTGTGGCCTTGGCAGCCAAAGACGGATCCTGACCGGCACGGTCCCTTGTGCCCTCAACTCAGCCCTTGGGGGAGACCACTGCCCTGCTGTGGTTTGGGCGCCTGGAGCCTCCTGGGACCTAACCCTAACCCTAACCCCACACCGAACGGGGACCCTCCACCGAAACCTAAGCCGGCCTCGACCCCTAACCCTGCACTTGAGCCGCCTTGCTGCATGGGCCCTCACTTCAGCCCTCTAAGAAGATCACGAGACCGGAGTCGCTTCGGCCCTGGCCACGTCCCTGGACCGAACCCTAACCCTAGCTAAGGCTCTCTCCCCAAGAGGACCAAATACCAACGTCTGACAACACCACGCGCCTGGGGTCCGGAAGAGGTGCAGGCTGACTCGGCATGGAACCTGGAAGCGCACCATGTCGTTTCCCAGGCCCGGCTGCAGCTGCCGAGGGGATTCCGGAGGCCTCCTCGACCAGGGGCCCAATCACGTGTGTGGCCTTGGCAGCCAAAGACGGATCCTGACCGGCACGGTCCCTTGTGCCCTCAACTCAGGCCTTCGGGAAGACCACTGCCCTGCTGTGGGTTCGGCGCCTGGAGCCTCCTGGGACCTAACCCTAACCCTAACCCCACACCGAACGGGGACGCTCCACCGAAACCTAAGCCGGCCTCGACCCCTAACCCTGCACTTGAGCCGCCTTGCTGCATGGGCCCTCACTTCAGCCCTCGAGGGAGATCACGAGACCGGAGTCGCTTCGGCCCTGGCCACGTCCCTGGACCGAACCCTAACCCTAGCTAAGGCTCTCTCCCCAAGAGGACCCAATGCCAACGTCTGACAACACCACGCGCCTGGGGTCCGGAAGAGGTGCAGGCTGACTCGGCATGGAACCTGGAAGCGCACCATGTCGTTTCCCAGGCCCGGCTGCAGCTGCCGAGGGGATTCCGGAGGCCTCCTCGACCAGGGGCCCAATCACGTGTGTGGCCTTGGCAGCCAAAGACGGATCCTGACCGGCACGGTCCCTTGTGCCCTCAATTCAGCCCTTGGGGGAGAACACTGCCCTGCTGTGGGTTGGGCGCCTGGAGCCTCCTGGGACCTAACCCTAACCCTAACCGTACCCCGAACCGGGACCCTCCACCGCAACCTAAGCCTGCCTCGAACCCCAACCCTGCAATGGAGCCGCCTTCTGGCATGGGCCCTCACTTCAGCCCTCGAGGGAGATCACGAGACTGGAGTCGATTCAGCCCTGGCCACGTCCCTGGACCAAACCCTAACCCTAGCTAAGGCTCCCTCCCCATGGGGACCCCATGCCATATTCTGAAAAGACCACGCGCCTGGGGTCCAGAGGCGGTGCGGGCTGACTCGGCATGGAAGCTGCAAGCTCACCACGTGGTTTCCCAGGCCCGTGTGCAGCTGACCGAGAGGATTCCGGAGGCCTCCTCGAACAGGGGCCGATCGACGTCTGTGGCCTTGGCAGCCAAAGACGGATCCTGACCGGCACGGTCCCTTGTGCCCTCAACTCAGGCCTTCGGGAAGACCACTGCCCTGCTGTGGGTTCGGCGCCTGGAGCCTCCTGGGACCTAACCCTAACCCTAACCCCACACCGAACGGGGACCCTCCACCGAAACCTAAGCCGGCCTCGACCCCTAACCCTGCACTTGAGCCGCCTTGCTCCATGGGCCCTCACTTCAGCCCTCGAGGGAGATCACGAGACCGGAGTCGCTTCGGCCCTGGCCACGTCCCTGGACCGAACCCTAACCCTAGCTAAGGCTCTCTCCCCAAGAGGACCCAATGCCAACGTCTGACAACACCACGCGCCTGGGGTCCGGAAGAGGTGCAGGCTGACTCGGCATGGAACCTGGAAGCGCACCATGTCGTTTCCCAGGCCCGGCTGCAGCTGCCGAGGGGATTCCGGAGGCCTCCTCGACCAGGGGCCCAATCACGTGTGTGGCCTTGGCAGCCAAAGACGGATGCTGACCGGCACGGTCCCTTGTGCCCTCAACTCAGCCCTTGGGGGAGACCACTGCCCTGCTGTGGTTTGGGCGCCTGGAGCCTCCTGGGACCTAACCCTAACCCTAACCGTACCCCGAACCGGGACCCTCCACCGCAACCTAAGCCTGCCTCGAACCCCAACCCTGCAATGGAGCCGCCTTCTGGCATGGGCCCTCACTTCAGCCCTCGAGGGAGATCACGAGACTGGAGTCGATTCAGCCCTGGCCACGTCCCTGGACCAAACCCTAACCCTAGCTAAGGCTCCCTCCCCATGGGGACCCCATGCCAAAGTCTGACAAGACCACGCGCCTGGGGTCCAGAGGCGGTGCGGGCTGGCTCGGCATGGAAGCTGCAAGCTCACCATGTGGTTTCCCAGGCCCGTGTGCAGCTGACCGAGAGGATTCCGGAGGCCTCCTCGAACAGGGGCCGATCGACGTCTGTGGCCTTGGCAGCCAAAGACGGATCCTGACCGGCACGGTCCCTTGTGCCCTCAACTCAGGCCTTCGGGAAGACCACTGCCCTGCTGTGGGTTCGGCGCCTGGAGCCTCCTGGGACCTAACCCTAACCCTAACCCTACACCGAACGGGGACCCTCCACCGAAAACTAAGCCGGCCTCGACCCCTAACCCTGCACTTGAGCCGCCTTGCTGCATGGGCCCTCACTTCAGCCCTCGAGGGAGATCACGAGACCGGAGTCGCTTCGGCCCTGGCCACGTCCCTGGACCGAACCCTAACCATAGCTAAGGCTCTCTCCCCAAGAGGACCCAATGCCAACGTCTGACAACACCACGCGCCTGGGGTCCGGAAGAGGTGCAGGCTGACTCGGCATGGAACCTGGAAGCGCACCATGTCGTTTCCCAGGCCCGGCTGCAGCTGCCGAGGGGATTCCGGAGGCCTCCTCGACCAGGGGCCCAATCACGTGTGTGGCCTTGGCAGCCAAAGACGGATCCTGACCGGCACGGTCCCTTGTGCCCTCAACTCAGGCCTTCGGGAAGACCACTGCCCTGCTGTGGGTTCGGCGCCTGGAGCCTCCTGGGACCTAACCCTAACCCTAACCCCACACCGAACGGGGACCCTCCACCGAAACCTAAGCCGGCCTCGACCCCTAACCCTGCACTTGAGCCGCCTTGCTGCATGGGCCCTCACTTCAGCCCTCGAGGGAGATCACGAGACCGGAGTCGCTTCGGCCCTGGCCACGTCCCTGGACCGAACCCTAACCCTAGCTAAGGCTCTCTCCCCAAGAGGACCCAATGCCAACGTCTGACAACACCACGCGCCTGGGGTCCGGAAGAGGTGCAGGCTGACTCGGCATGGAACCTGGAAGCGCACCATGTCGTTTCCCAGGCCCGGCTGCAGCTGCCGAGGGGATTCCGGAGGCCTCCTCGACCAGGGGCCCAATCACGTGTGTGGCCTTGGCAGCCAAAGACGGATCCTGACCGGCACGGTCCCTTGTGCCCTCAACTCAGCCCTTGGGGGAGACCACTGCCCTGCTGTGGGTTGGGCGCCTGGACCCTCCTGGGACCTAACCCTAACCCTAACCGTACCCCGAACCGGGACCCTCCACCGCAACCTAAGCCTGCCTCGAACCCCAACCCTGCAATGGAGCCGCCTTCTGGCATGGGCCCTCACTTCAGCCCTCGAGGGAGATCACGAGACTGGAGTCGATTCAGCCCTGGCCACGTCCCTGGACCAAACCCTAACCCTAGCTAAGGCTCCCTCCCCATGGGGACCCCATGCCAAAGTCTGACAAGACCACGCGCCTGGGGTCCAGAGGCGGTGCGGGCTGACTCGGCATGGAAGCTGCAAGCTCACCATGTGGTTTCCCAGGCCCGTGTGCAGCTGACCGAGAGGATTCCGGAGGCCTCCTCGAACAGGGGCCGATCGACGTCTGTGGCCTTGGCAGCCAAAGACGGATCCTGACCGGCACGGTCCCTTGTGCCCTCAACTCAGGCCTTCGGGAAGACCACTGCCCTGCTGTGGGTTCGGCGCCTGGAGCCTCCTGGGACCTAACCCTAACCCTAACCCTACACCGAACGGGGACCCTCCACCGAAAACTAAGCCGGCCTCGACCCCTAACCCTGCACTTGAGCCGCCTTGCTGCATGGGCCCTCACTTCAGCCCTCGAGGGAGATCACGAGACCGGAGTCGCTTCGGCCCTGGCCACGTCCCTGGACCGAACCCTAACCCTAGCTAAGGCTCTCTCCCCAAGAGGACCCAATACCAACGTCTGACAACACCACGCGCCTGGGGTCCGGAAGAGGTGCAGGCTGACTCGGCATGGAACCTGGAAGCGCACCATGTCGTTTCCCAGGCCCGGCTGCAGCTGCCGAGGGGATTCCGGAGGCCTCCTCGACCAGGGGCTCAATCACGTGTGTGGCCTTGGCAGCCAAAGACGGATCCTGACCGGCACGGTCCCTTGTGCCCTCAACTCAGGCCTTCGGGAAGACCGCTGCCCTGCTGTGGGTTCGGCGCCTGGAACCTCCTGGGACCTAACCCTAACCCTAACCCCACACCGAACGGGGACCCTCCACCGAAACCTAAGCCGGCCTCGACCCCTAACCCTGCACTTGAGCCGCCTTGCTGCATGGGCCCTCACTTCAGCCCTCGAGGGAGATCACGAGACCGGAGTCGCTTCGGCCCTGGCCACGTCCCTGGACCGAACCCTAACCCTAGCTAAGGCTCTCTCCCCAAGAGGACCCAATGCCAACGTCTGACAACACCACGCGCCTGGGGTCCGGAAGAGGTGCAGGCTGACTCGGCATGGAACCTGGAAGCGCACCATGTCGTTTCCCAGGCCCGGCTGCAGCTGCCGAGGGGATTCCGGAGGCCTCCTCGACCAGGGGCCCAATCACGTGTGTGGCCTTGGCAGCCAAAGACGGATCCTGACCGGCACGGTCCCTTGTGCCCTCAACTCAGCCCTTGGGGGAGACCACTGCCCTGCTGTGGGTTGGGCGCCTGGAGCCTCCTGGGACCTAACCCTAACCCTAACCGTACCCCGAACCGGGACCCTCCACCGCAACCTAAGCCTGCCTCGAACCCCAACCCTGCAATGGAGCCGCCTTCTGGCATGGGCCCTCACTTCAGCCCTCGAGGGAGATCACGAGACTGGAGTCGATTCAGCCCTGGCCACGTCCCTGGACCAAACCCTAACCCTAGCTAAGGCTCCCTCCCCATGGGGACCCCATGCCAAAGTCTGACAAGACCACGCGCCTGGGGTCCAGATGCGGTGCGGGCTGACTCGGCATGGAAGCTGCAAGCTCACCATGTGGTTTCCCAGGCCCGTGTGCAGCTGACCGAGAGGATTCCGTAGGCCTCCTCGAACAGGGGCCGATCGACGTCTGTGGCCTTGGCAGCCAAAGACGGATCCTGACCGGCACGGTCCCTTGTGCCCTCAACTCAGGCCTTCGGGAAGACCACTGTCCTGCTGTGGGTTCGGCGCCTGGAGCCTCCTGGGACCTAACCCTAACCCTAACCCCACACCGAACGGGGACCCTCCACCGAAACCTAAGCCGGCCTCGACCCCTAACCCTGCACTTGAGCCGCCTTGCTGCATGGGCCCTCACTTCAGCCCTCGAGGGAGATCACGAGACCGGAGTCGCTTCGGCCCTGGCCACGTCCCTGGACCGAACCCTAACCCTAGCTAAGGCTCTCTCCCCAAGAGGACCCAATACCAACGTCTGACAACACCACGCGCCTGGGGTCCGGAAGAGGTGCAGGCTGACTCGGCATGGAACCTGGAAGCGCACCATGTCGTTTCCCAGGCCCGGCTGCAGCTGCCGAGGGGATTCCGGAGGCCTCCTCGACCACGGGCCCAATCACGTGTGTGGCCTTGGCAGCCAAAGACGGATCCTGACCGGCACGGTCCCTTGTGCCCTCAACTCAGGCCTTCGGGAAGACCACTGCCCTGCTGTGGGTTCGGCGCCTGGAGCCTCCTGGGACCTAACCCTAACCCTAACCCCACACCGAACGGGGACCCTCCACCGAAACCTAAGCCGGCCTCGACCCCTAACCCTGCACTTGAGCCGCCTTGCTGCATGGGCCCTCACTTCAGCCCTCGAGGGAGATCACGAGACCGGAGTCGCTTCGGCCCTGGCCACGTCCCTGGACCGAACCCTAACCCTAGCTAAGGCTCTCTCCCCAAGAGGACCCAATGCCAACGTCTGACAACACCACGCGCCTGGGGTCCGGAAGAGGTGCAGGCTGACTCGGCATGGAACCTGGAAGCGCACCATGTCGTTTCCCAGGCCCGGCTGCAGCTGCCGAGGGGATTCCGGAGGCCTCCTCGACCAGGGGCCCAATCACGTGTGTGGCCTTGGCAGCCAAAGACGGATCCTGACCGGCACGGTCCCTTGTGCCCTCAACTCAGCCCTTGGGGGAGACCACTGCCCTGCTGTGGGTTGGGCGCCTGGAGCCTCCTGGGACCTAACCCTAACCCTAACCGTACCCCGAACCGGGACCCTCCACCGCAACCTAAGCCTGCCTCGAACCCCAACCCTGCAATGGAGCCGCCTTCTGGCATGGGCCCTCACTTCAGCCCTCGAGGGAGATCACGAGACTGGAGTCGATTCAGCCCTGGCCACGTCCCTGGACCAAACCCTAACCCTAGCTAAGGCTCCCTCCCCATGGGGACCCCATGCCAAAGTCTGACAAGACCACGCGCCTGGGGTCCAGAGGCGGTGCGGGCTGACTCGGCATGGAAGCTGCAAGCTCACCACGTGGTTTCCCAGGCCCGTGTGCAGCTGACCGAGAGGATTCCGGAGGCCTCCTCGAACAGCGGCCGATCGACGTCTGTGGCCTTGGCAGCCAAAGACGGATCCTGACCGGCACGGTCCCTTGTGCCCTCAACTCAGGCCTTCGGGAAGACCACTGCCCTGCTGTGGGTTCGGCGCCTGGAACCTCCTGGGACCTAACCCTAACCCTAACCCCACACCGAACGGGGACCCTCCACCGAAACCTAAGCCGGCCTCGACCCCTAACCCTGCACTTGAGCCGCCTTGCTGCATGGGCCCTCACTTCAGCCCTCGAGGGAGATCACGAGACCGGAGTCGCTTCGGCCCTGGCCACGTCCCTGGACCGAACCCTAACCCTAGCTAAGGCTCTCTCCCCAAGAGGACCCAATGCCAACGTCTGACAACACCACGCGCCTGGGGTCCGGAAGAGGTGCAGGCTGACTCGGCATGGAACCTGGAAGCGCACCATGTCGTTTCCCAGGCCCGGCTGCAGCTGCCGAGAGGATTCCGGAGGCCTCCTCGACCAGGGGCCCAATCACGTGTGTGGCCTTGGCAGCCAAAGACGGATCCTGACCGGCACGGTCCCTTGTGCCCTCAACTCAGCCCTTGGGGGAGACCACTGCCCTGCTGTGGTTTGGGCGCCTGGAGCCTCCTGGGACCTAACCCTAACCCTAACCGTACCCCGAACCGGGACCCTCCACCGCAACCTAAGCCTGCCTCGAATCCCAACCCTGCAATGGAGCCGCCTTCTGGCATGGGCCCTCACTTCAGCCCTCGAGGGAGATCACGAGACCGGAGTCGATTCAGCCCTGGCCACTTCCCTGGACCAAACCCTAACCCTAGCTAAGGCTCCCTCCCCATGGGGACCCCATGCCAAAGTCTGACAAGACCACGCGCCTGGGGTCCAGAGGCGGTGCGGGCTGACTCGGCATGGAAGCTGCAAGCTCACCACGTGGTTTCCCAGGCCCGTGTGCAGCTGACCGAGAGGATTCCGGAGGCCTCCTCGAACAGGGGCCGATCGACGTCTGTGGCCTTGGCAGCCAAAGACGGATCCTGACCGGCACGGTCCCTTGTGCCCTCAACTCAGGCCTTCGGGAAGACCACTGCCCTGCTGTGGGTTCGGCGCCTGGAGCCTCCTGGGACCTAACCCTAACCCTAACCCCACACCGAACGGGGACCCTCCACCGAAACCTAAGCCGGCCTCGACCCCTAACCCTGCACTTGAGCCGCCTTGCTGCATGGGCCCTCACTTCAGCCCTCGAGGGAGATCACGAGACCGGAGTCGCTTCGGCCCTGGCCACGTCCCTGGACCGAACCCTAACCCTAGCTAAGGCTCTCTCCCCAAGAGGACCCAATGCCAACGTCTGACAACACCACGCGCCTGGGGTCCGGAAGAGGTGCAGGCTGACTCGGCATGGAACCTGGAAGCGCACCATGTCGTTTCCCAGGCCCGGCTGCAGCTGCCGAGAGGATTCCGGAGGCCTCCTCGACCAGGGGCCCAATCTCGTGTGTGGCCTTGGCAGCCAAAGACGGATCCTGACCGGCACGGTCCCTTGTGCCCTCAACTCAGGCCTTCGGGAAGACCACTGCCCTGCTGTGGGTTGGGCGCCTGGAGCCTCCTGGGACCTAACCCTAACCCTAACCGTACCCCGAACCGGGACCCTCCACCGCAACCTAAGCCTGCCTCGAACCCCAACCCTGCAATGGAGCCGCCTTCTGGCATGGGCCCTCACTTCAGCCCTCGAGGGAGATCACGAGACTGGAGTCGATTCAGCCCTGGCCACGTCCCTGGACCAAACCCTAACCCTAGCTAAGGCTCCCTCCCCATGGGGACCCCATGCCAAAGTCTGACAAGACCACGCGCCTGGGGTCCAGAGGCGGTGCGGGCTGACTCGGCATGGAAGCTGCAAGCTCACCATGTGGTTTCCCAGGCCCGTGTGCAGCTGACCGAGAGGATTCCGGAGGCCTCCTGAACAGGGGCCGATCGACGTCTGTGGCCTTGGCAGCCAAAGACGGATCCTGACCGGCACGGTCCCTTGTGCCCTCAACTCAGGCCTTCGGGAAGACCACTGCCCTGCTGTGGGTTCGGCGCCTGGAGCCTCCTGGGACCTAACCCTAACCCTAACCCCACACCGAACGGGGACCCTCCACCGAAACCTAAGCCGGCCTCGACCCCTAACCCTGCACTTGAGCCGCCTTGCTGCATGGGCCCTCACCTCAGCCCTCGAGGGAGATCACGAGACCGGAGTCGCTTCGGCCCTGGCCAAGTCCCTGGACCGAACCCTAACCCTAGCTAAGGCTCTCTCCCCAAGAGGACCCAATGCCAACGTCTGACAACACCACGCGCCTGGGGTCCGGAAGAGGTGCAGGCTGACTCGGCATGGAACCTGGAAGCGCACCATGTCGTTTCCCAGGCCCGGCTGCAGCTGCCGAGGGGATTCCGGAGGCCTCCTCGACCAGGGGCCCAATCACGTGTGTGGCCTTGGCAGCCAAAGACGGATCCTGACCGGCACGGTCCCTTGTGCCCTCAACTCAGGCCTTCGGGAAGACCGCTGCCCTGCTGTGGGTTCGGCGCCTGGAACCTCCTGGGACCTAACCCTAACCCTAACCCCACACCGAACGGGGACCCTCCACCGAAACCTAAGCCGGCCTCGACCCCTAACCCTGCACTTGAGCCGCCTTGCTGCATGGGCCCTCACTTCAGCCCTCGAGGGAGATCACGAGACCGGAGTCGCTTCGGCCCTGGCCACGTCCCTGGACCGAACCCTAACCCTAGCTAAGGCTCTCTCCCCAAGAGGACCCAATGCCAACGTCTGACAACACCACGCGCCTGGGGTCCGGAAGAGGTGCAGGCTGACTCGGCATGGAACCTGGAAGCGCACCATGTCGTTTCCCAGGCCCGGCTGCAGCTGCCGAGGGGATTCCGGAGGCCTCCTCGACCAGGGGCCCAATCACGTGTGTGGCCTTGGCAGCCAAAGACGGATCCTGACCGGCACGGTCCCTTGTGCCCTCAACTCAGCCCTTTGGGGAGACCACTGCCCTGCTGTGGTTTGGGCGCCTGGAGCCTCCTGGGACCTAACCCTAACCCTAACCGTACCCCGAACCGGGACCCTCCACCGCAACCTAAGTCTGCCTCGAACCCCAACCCTGCAATGGAGCCGCCTTCTGGCATGGGCCCTCACTTCAGCCCTCGAGGGAGATCACGAGACTGGAGTCGATTCAGCCCTGGCCACGTCCCTGGACCAAACCCTAACCCTAGCTAAGGCTCCCTCCCCATGGGGACCCCATGCCAAAGTCTGACAAGACCACGCGCCTGGGGTCCAGAGGCGGTGCGGGCTGACTCGGCATGGAAGCTGCAAGCTCACCATGTGGTTTCCCAGGCCCGTGTGCAGCTGACCGAGAGGATTCCGGAGGCCTCCTCGAACAGGGGCCGATCAACGTCTGTGGCCTTGGCAGCCAAAGACGGATCCTGACCGGCACGGTCCCTTGTGCCCTCAACTCAGGCCTTCGGGAAGACCACTGCCCTGCTGTGGGTTCGGCGCCTGGAGCCTCCTGGGACCTAACCCTAACCCTAACCCCACACCGAACGGGGACCCTCCACCGAAACCTAAGCCGGCCTCGACCCCTAACCCTGCACTTGAGCCGCCTTGCTGCATGGGCCCTCACTTCAGCCCTCGAGGGAGATCACGAGACCGGAGTCGCTTCGGCCCTGGCCACGTCCCTGGACCGAACCCTAACCCTAACTAAGGCTCTCTCCCCAAGAGGACCCAATGCCAACGTCTGACAACACCACGCGCCTGGGGTCCGGAAGAGGTGCAGGCTGACTCGGCATGGAACCTGGAAGCGCACCATGTCGTTTCCCAGGCCCGGCTACAGCTGCCGAGGGGATTCCGGAGGCCTCCTCGACCAGGGGCCCAATCACGTGTGTGGCCTTGGCAGCCAAAGACGGATCCTGACCGGCACGGTCCCTTGTGCCCTCAACTCAGGCCTTCGGGAAGACCACTGCCCTGCTGTGGGTTCGGCGCCTGGAGCCTCCTGGGACCTAACCCTAACCCTAACCGTACCCCGAACGGGGACCCTCCACCGAAACCTAAGCCGGCCTCGACCCCTAACCCTGCACTTGAGCCGCCTTGCTGCATGGGCCCTCACTTCAGCCCTCGAGGGAGATCACGAGACCGGAGTCGCTTCGGCCCTGGCCACGTCCCTGGACCGAACCCTAACCCTAGCTAAGGCTCTCTCCCCAAGAGGACCCAATGCCAACGTCTGACAACACCACGCGCCTGGGGTCCGGAAGAGGTGCAGGCTGACTCGGCATGGAACCTGGAAGCGCACCATGTCGTTTCCCAGGCCCGGCTGCAGCTGCCGAGAGGATTCCGGAGGCCTCCTGGACCAGGGGCCCAATCACGTGTGTGGCCTTGGCAGCCAAAGACGGATCCTGACCGGCACGGTCCCTTGTGCCCTCAACTCAGCCCTTGGGGGAGACCACTGCCCTGCTGTGGTTTGGGCGCCTGGAGCCTCCTGGGACCTAACCCTAACCCTAACCGTACCCCGAACCGGGACCCTCCACCGCAACCTAAGCCTGCCTCGAACCCCAACCCTGCAATGGAGCCGCCTTCTGGCATGGGCCCTCACTTCAGCCCTCGAGGGAGATCACGAGACCGGAGTCGATTCAGCCCTGGCCACTTCCCTGGACCAAACCCTAACCCTAGCTAAGGCTCCCTCCCCATGGGGACCCCATGCCAAAGTCTGACAAGACCACGCGCCTGGGGTCCAGAGGCGGTGCGGGCTGACTCGGCATGGAAGCTGCAAGCTCACCATGTGATTTCCCAGGCCCGTGTGCAGCTGACCGAGAGGATTCCGGAGGCCTCCTCGAACAGGGGCCGATCGACGTCTGTGGCCTTGGCAGCCAAAGACGGATCCTGACCGGCACGGTCCCTTGTGCCCTCAACTCAGGCCTTCGGGAAGACCACTGCCCTGCTGTGGGTTCGGCGCCTGGAGCCTCCTGGGACCTAACCCTAACCCTAACCCCACTCCGAACGGGGACCCTCCACCGAAACCTAAGCCGGCCTCGACCCCTAACCCTGCACTTGAGCCGCCTTGCTGCATGGGCCCTCACTTCAGCCCTCGAGGGAGATCACGAGACCGGAGTCGCTTCGGCCCTGGCCACGTCCCTGGACCGAACCCTAACCCTAGCTAAGGCTCTCTCCCCAAGAGGACCCAATGCCAACGTCTGACAACACCACGCGCCTGGGGCCCGGTAGAGGTGCAGGCTGACTCGGCATGGAACCTGGAAGCGCACCATGTCGTTTCCCAGGCCCGGCTGCAGCTGCCGAGGGGATTCCGGAGGCCTCCTCGACCAGGGGCCCAATCACGTGTGTGGCCTTGGCAGCCAAAGACGGATCCTGACCGGCACGGTCCCTTGTGCCCTCAACTCAGGCCTTCGGGAAGACCACTGCCCTGCTGTGGGTTGGGCGCCTGGAGCCTCCTGGGACCTAACCCTAACCCTAACCGTACCCCGAACCGGGACCCTCCACCGCAACCTAAGCCTGCCTCGAACCCCAACCCTGCAATGGAGCCGCCTTCTGGCATGGGCCCTCACTTCAGCCCTCGAGGGAGATCACGAGACTGGAGTCGATTCAGCCCTGGCCACGTCCCTGGACCAAACCCTAACCCTAGCTAAGGCTCCCTCCCCATGGGGACCCCATGCCAAATTCTGAAAACACCACGCGCCTGGGGTCCAGATGCGGTGCGGGCTTACTCGGCATGGAAGCTGCAAGCTCACCACGTGGTTTCCCAGGCCCGTGTGCAGCTGACCGAGAGGATTCCGGAGGCCTCCTCGAACAGGGGCCGATCGAAGTCTGTGGCCTTGGCAGCCAAAGACGGATCCTGACCGGCACGGTCCCTTGTGCTCTCAACTCAGGCCTTCGGGAAGACCACTGCCCTGCTGTGGGTTCGGCGCCTGGAGCCTCCTGGGACCTAACCCTAACCCCTAACCCCACACCGAACGGGGACCCTCCACCGAAACCTAAGCCGGCCTCGACCCCTAACCCTGCACTTGAGCCGCCTTGCTGCATGGGCCCTCACTTCAGCCCTCGAGGGAGATCACGAGACCGGAGTCGCTTCGGCCCTGGCCACGTCCCTGGACCGAACCCTAACCCTAGCTAAGGCTCTCTCCCCAAGAGGACCCAATGCCAACGTCTGACAACACCACGCGCCTGGGGTCCGGAAGAGGTGCAGGCTGACTCGGCATGGAACCTGGAAGCGCACCATGTCGTTTCCCAGGCCCGGCTGCAGCTGCCGAGAGGATTCCGGAGGCCTCCTCGACCAGGGGCCCAATCTCGTGTGTGGCCTTGGCAGCCAAAGACGGATCCTGACCGGCACGGTCCCTTGTGCCCTCAACTCAGGCCTTCGGGAAGACCACTGCCCTGCTGTGGGTTGGGCGCCTGGAGCCTCCTGGGACCTAACCCTAACCCTAACCGTACCCCGAACCGGGACCCTCCACCGCAACCTAAGCCTGCCTCGAACCCCAACCCTGCAATGGAGCCGCCTTCTGGCATGGGCCCTCACTTCAGCCCTCGAGGGAGATCACGAGACTGGAGTCGATTCAGCCCTGGCCACGTCCCTGGACCAAACCCTAACCCTAGCTAAGGCTCCCTCCCCATGGGGACCCCATGCCAAAGTCTGACAAGACCACGCGCCTGGGGTCCAGAGGCGGTGCGGGCTGACTCGGCATGGAAGCTGCAAGCTCACCATGTGGTTTCCCAGGCCCGTGTGCAGCTGACCGAGAGGATTCCGGAGGCCTCCTGAACAGGGGCCGATCGACGTCTGTGGCCTTGGCAGCCAAAGACGGATCCTGACCGGCACGGTCCCTTGTGCCCTCAACTCAGGCCTTCGGGAAGACCACTGCCCTGCTGTGGGTTCGGCGCCTGGAGCCTCCTGGGACCTAACCCTAACCCTAACCCCACACCGAACGGGGACCCTCCACCGAAACCTAAGCCGGCCTCGACCCCTAACCCTGCACTTGAGCCGCCTTGCTGCATGGGCCCTCACCTCAGCCCTCGAGGGAGATCACGAGACCGGAGTCGCTTCGGCCCTGGCCAAGTCCCTGGACCGAACCCTAACCCTAGCTAAGGCTCTCTCCCCAAGAGGACCCAATGCCAACGTCTGACAACACCACGCGCCTGGGGTCCGGAAGAGGTGCAGGCTGACTCGGCATGGAACCTGGAAGCGCACCATGTCGTTTCCCAGGCCCGGCTGCAGCTGCCGAGGGGATTCCGGAGGCCTCCTCGACCAGGGGCCCAATCACGTGTGTGGCCTTGGCAGCCAAAGACGGATCCTGACCGGCACGGTCCCTTGTGCCCTCAACTCAGGCCTTCGGGAAGACCGCTGCCCTGCTGTGGGTTCGGCGCCTGGAACCTCCTGGGACCTAACCCTAACCCTAACCCCACACCGAACGGGGACCCTCCACCGAAACCTAAGCCGGCCTCGACCCCTAACCCTGCACTTGAGCCGCCTTGCTGCATGGGCCCTCACTTCAGCCCTCGAGGGAGATCACGAGACCGGAGTCGCTTCGGCCCTGGCCACGTCCCTGGACCGAACCCTAACCCTAGCTAAGGCTCTCTCCCCAAGAGGACCCAATGCCAACGTCTGACAACACCACGCGCCTGGGGTCCGGAAGAGGTGCAGGCTGACTCGGCATGGAACCTGGAAGCGCACCATGTCGTTTCCCAGGCCCGGCTGCAGCTGCCGAGGGGATTCCGGAGGCCTCCTCGACCAGGGGCCCAATCACGTGTGTGGCCTTGGCAGCCAAAGACGGATCCTGACCGGCACGGTCCCTTGTGCCCTCAACTCAGCCCTTTGGGGAGACCACTGCCCTGCTGTGGTTTGGGCGCCTGGAGCCTCCTGGGACCTAACCCTAACCCTAACCGTACCCCGAACCGGGACCCTCCACCGCAACCTAAGTCTGCCTCGAACCCCAACCCTGCAATGGAGCCGCCTTCTGGCATGGGCCCTCACTTCAGCCCTCGAGGGAGATCACGAGACTGGAGTCGATTCAGCCCTGGCCACGTCCCTGGACCAAACCCTAACCCTAGCTAAGGCTCCCTCCCCATGGGGACCCCATGCCAAAGTCTGACAAGACCACGCGCCTGGGGTCCAGAGGCGGTGCGGGCTGACTCGGCATGGAAGCTGCAAGCTCACCATGTGGTTTCCCAGGCCCGTGTGCAGCTGACCGAGAGGATTCCGGAGGCCTCCTCGAACAGGGGCCGATCAACGTCTGTGGCCTTGGCAGCCAAAGACGGATCCTGACCGGCACGGTCCCTTGTGCCCTCAACTCAGGCCTTCGGGAAGACCACTGCCCTGCTGTGGGTTCGGCGCCTGGAGCCTCCTGGGACCTAACCCTAACCCTAACCCCACACCGAACGGGGACCCTCCACCGAAACCTAAGCCGGCCTCGACCCCTAACCCTGCACTTGAGCCGCCTTGCTGCATGGGCCCTCACTTCAGCCCTCGAGGGAGATCACGAGACCGGAGTCGCTTCGGCCCTGGCCACGTCCCTGGACCGAACCCTAACCCTAACTAAGGCTCTCTCCCCAAGAGGACCCAATGCCAACGTCTGACAACACCACGCGCCTGGGGTCCGGAAGAGGTGCAGGCTGACTCGGCATGGAACCTGGAAGCGCACCATGTCGTTTCCCAGGCCCGGCTACAGCTGCCGAGGGGATTCCGGAGGCCTCCTCGACCAGGGGCCCAATCACGTGTGTGGCCTTGGCAGCCAAAGACGGATCCTGACCGGCACGGTCCCTTGTGCCCTCAACTCAGGCCTTCGGGAAGACCACTGCCCTGCTGTGGGTTCGGCGCCTGGAGCCTCCTGGGACCTAACCCTAACCCTAACCGTACCCCGAACGGGGACCCTCCACCGAAACCTAAGCCGGCCTCGACCCCTAACCCTGCACTTGAGCCGCCTTGCTGCATGGGCCCTCACTTCAGCCCTCGAGGGAGATCACGAGACCGGAGTCGCTTCGGCCCTGGCCACGTCCCTGGACCGAACCCTAACCCTAGCTAAGGCTCTCTCCCCAAGAGGACCCAATGCCAACGTCTGACAACACCACGCGCCTGGGGTCCGGAAGAGGTGCAGGCTGACTCGGCATGGAACCTGGAAGCGCACCATGTCGTTTCCCAGGCCCGGCTGCAGCTGCCGAGAGGATTCCGGAGGCCTCCTGGACCAGGGGCCCAATCACGTGTGTGGCCTTGGCAGCCAAAGACGGATCCTGACCGGCACGGTCCCTTGTGCCCTCAACTCAGCCCTTGGGGGAGACCACTGCCCTGCTGTGGTTTGGGCGCCTGGAGCCTCCTGGGACCTAACCCTAACCCTAACCGTACCCCGAACCGGGACCCTCCACCGCAACCTAAGCCTGCCTCGAACCCCAACCCTGCAATGGAGCCGCCTTCTGGCATGGGCCCTCACTTCAGCCCTCGAGGGAGATCACGAGACCGGAGTCGATTCAGCCCTGGCCACTTCCCTGGACCAAACCCTAACCCTAGCTAAGGCTCCCTCCCCATGGGGACCCCATGCCAAAGTCTGACAAGACCACGCGCCTGGGGTCCAGAGGCGGTGCGGGCTGACTCGGCATGGAAGCTGCAAGCTCACCATGTGATTTCCCAGGCCCGTGTGCAGCTGACCGAGAGGATTCCGGAGGCCTCCTCGAACAGGGGCCGATCGACGTCTGTGGCCTTGGCAGCCAAAGACGGATCCTGACCGGCACGGTCCCTTGTGCCCTCAACTCAGGCCTTCGGGAAGACCACTGCCCTGCTGTGGGTTCGGCGCCTGGAGCCTCCTGGGACCTAACCCTAACCCTAACCCCACTCCGAACGGGGACCCTCCACCGAAACCTAAGCCGGCCTCGACCCCTAACCCTGCACTTGAGCCGCCTTGCTGCATGGGCCCTCACTTCAGCCCTCGAGGGAGATCACGAGACCGGAGTCGCTTCGGCCCTGGCCACGTCCCTGGACCGAACCCTAACCCTAGCTAAGGCTCTCTCCCCAAGAGGACCCAATGCCAACGTCTGACAACACCACGCGCCTGGGGCCCGGTAGAGGTGCAGGCTGACTCGGCATGGAACCTGGAAGCGCACCATGTCGTTTCCCAGGCCCGGCTGCAGCTGCCGAGGGGATTCCGGAGGCCTCCTCGACCAGGGGCCCAATCACGTGTGTGGCCTTGGCAGCCAAAGACGGATCCTGACCGGCACGGTCCCTTGTGCCCTCAACTCAGGCCTTCGGGAAGACCACTGCCCTGCTGTGGGTTGGGCGCCTGGAGCCTCCTGGGACCTAACCCTAACCCTAACCGTACCCCGAACCGGGACCCTCCACCGCAACCTAAGCCTGCCTCGAACCCCAACCCTGCAATGGAGCCGCCTTCTGGCATGGGCCCTCACTTCAGCCCTCGAGGGAGATCACGAGACTGGAGTCGATTCAGCCCTGGCCACGTCCCTGGACCAAACCCTAACCCTAGCTAAGGCTCCCTCCCCATGGGGACCCCATGCCAAATTCTGAAAACACCACGCGCCTGGGGTCCAGATGCGGTGCGGGCTTACTCGGCATGGAAGCTGCAAGCTCACCACGTGGTTTCCCAGGCCCGTGTGCAGCTGACCGAGAGGATTCCGGAGGCCTCCTCGAACAGGGGCCGATCGAAGTCTGTGGCCTTGGCAGCCAAAGACGGATCCTGACCGGCACGGTCCCTTGTGCCCTCAACTCAGGCCTTCGGGAAGACCACTGCCCTGCTGTGGGTTCGGCGCCTGGAGCCTCCTGGGACCTAACCCTAACCCCTAACCCCACACCGAACGGGGACCCTCCACCGAAACCTAAGCCGGCCTCGACCCCTAACCCTGCACTTGAGCCGCCTTGCTGCATGGGCCCTCACTTCAGCCCTCGAGGGAGATCACGAGACCGGAGTCGCTTCGGCCCTGGCCACGTCCCTGGACCGAACCCTAACCCTAGCTAAGGCTCTCTCCCCAAGAGGACCCAATGCCAACGTCTGACAACACCACGCGCCTGGGGTCCGGAAGAGGTGCAGGCTGACTCGGCATGGAACCTGGAAGCGCACCATGTCGTTTCCCAGGCCCGGCTGCAGCTGCCGAGAGGATTCCGGAGGCCTCCTCGACCAGGGGCCCAATCTCGTGTGTGGCCTTGGCAGCCAAAGACGGATCCTGACCGGCACGGTCCCTTGTGCCCTCAACTCAGCCCTTGGGGGAGACCACTGCCCTGCTGTGGTTTGGGCGCCTGGAGCCTCCTGGGACCTAACCCTAACCCTAACCGTACCCCGAACCGGGACCCTCCACCGCAACCTAAGCCTGCCTCGAACCCCAACCCTGCAATGGAGCCGCCTTCTGGCATGGGCCCTCACTTCAGCCCTCGAGGGAGATCACGAGAGTGGAGTCGATTCAGCCCTGGCCACGTCCCTGGACCAAACCCTAACCCTAGCTAAGGCTCCCTCCCCATGGGGACCCCATGCCAAATTCTGAAAAGACCACGCGCCTGGGGTCCAGAGGCGGTGCGGGCTGACTCGGCATGGAAGCTGCAAGCTCACCACGTGGTTTCCCAGGCCCGTGTGCAGCTGACCGAGAGGATTCCGGAGGCCTCCTCGAACAGGGGCCGATCGACGTCTGTGGCCTTGGCAGCCAAAGACGGATCCTGACCGGCACGGTCCCTTGTGCCCTCAACTCAGGCCTTCGGGAAGACCACTGCCCTGCTGTGGGTTCGGCGCCTGGAGCCTCCTGGGACCTAACCCTAACCCTAACCCCACACCGAACGGGGACCCTCCACCGAAACCTAAGCCGGCCTCGACCCCTAACCCTGCACTTGAGCCGCCTTGCTGCATGGGCCCTCACTTCAGCCCTCGAGGGAGATCACGAGACCGGAGTCGCTTCGGCCCTGGCCACGTCCCTGGACCGAACCCTAACCCTAGCTAAGGCTCTCTCCCCAAGAGGACCCAATGCCAACGTCTGACAACACCACGCGCCTGGGGTCCGGAAGAGGTGCAGGCTGACTCGGCATGGAACCTGGAAGCGCACCATGTCGTTTCCCAGGCCCGGCTGCAGCTGCCGAGAGGATTCCGGAGGCCTCCTCGACCAGGGGCCCAATCACGTGTGTGGCCTTGGCAGCCAAAGACGGATCCTGACCGGCACGGTCCCTTGTGCCCTCAACTCAGCCCTTGGGGGAGACCACTGCCCTGCTGTGGTTTGGGCGCCTGGAGCCTCCTGGGACCTAACCCTAACCCTAACCGTACCCCGAACCGGGACCCTCCACCGCAACCTAAGCCTGCCTCGAACCCCAACCCTGCAATGGAGCCGCCTTCTGGCATGGGCCCTCACTTCAGCCCTCGAGGGAGATCACGAGACCGGAGTCGATTCAGCCCTGGCCACTTCCCTGGACCAAACCCTAACCCTAGCTAAGGCTCCCTCCCCATGGGGACCCCATGCCAAAGTCTGACAAGACCACGCGCCTGGGGTCCAGAGGCGGTGCGGGCTGACTCGGCATGGAAGCTGCAAGCTCACCATGTGGTTTCCCAGGCCCGTGTGCAGCTGACCGAGAGGATTCCGGAGGCCTCCTCGAACAGGGGCCGATCGACGTCTGTGGCCTTGGCAGCCAAAGACGGATCCTGACCGGCACGGTCCCTTGTGCCCTCAACTCAGGCCTTCGGGAAGACCACTGCCCTGCTGTGGGTTCGGCGCCTGGAGCCTCCTGGGACCTAACCCTAACCCTAACCCCACTCCGAACGGGGACCCTCCACCGAAACCTAAGCCGGCCTCGACCCCTAACCCTGCACTTGAGCCGCCTTGCTGCATGGGCCCTCACTTCAGCCCTCGAGGGAGATCACGAGACCGGAGTCGCTTCGGCCCTGGCCACGTCCCTGGACCGAACCCTAACCCTAGCTAAGGCTCTCTCCCCAAGAGGACCCAATGCCAACGTCTGACAACACCACGCGCCTGGGGTCCGGAAGAGGTGCAGGCTGACTCGGCATGGAACCTGGAAGCGCACCATGTCGTTTCCCAGGCCCGGCTGCAGCTGCCGAGGGGATTCCGGAGGCCTCCTGGACCAGGGGCCCAATCACGTGTGTGGCCTTGGCAGCCAAAGACGGATCCTGACCGGCACGGTCCCTTGTGCCTTCAACTCAGCCCTTGGGGGAGACCACTGCCCTGCTGTGGTTTGGGCGCCTGGAGCCTCCTGGGACCTAACCCTAACCCTAACCGTACCCCGAACCGGGACCCTCCACCGCAACCTAAGCCTGCCTCGAACCCCAACCCTGCAATGGAGCCGCCTTCTGGCATGGGCCCTCACCTCAGCCCTCGAGGGAGATCACGAGACCGGAGTCGATTCAGCCCTGGCCACTTCCCTGGACCAAACCCTAACCCTAGCTAAGGCTCCCTCCCCATGGGGACCCCATGCCAAAGTCTGACAAGACCACGGGCCTGGGGTCCAGAGGCGGTGCGGGCTGACTCGGCATGGAAGCTGCAAGCTCACCATGTGGTTTCCCAGGCCCGTGTGCAGCTGACCGAGAGGATTCCGGAGGCCTCCTCGAACAGGGGCCGATCGACGTCTGTGGCCTTGGCAGCCAAAGACGGATCCTGACCGGCACGGTCCCTTGTGCCCTCAACTCAGGCCTTCGGGAAGACCACTGCCCTGCTGTGGGTTCGGCGCCTGGAACCTCCTGGGACCTAACCCTAACCCTAACCCCACACCGAACGGGGACCCTCCACCGAAACCTAAGCCGGCCTCGACCCCTAACCCTGCACTTGAGCCGCCTTGCTGCATGGGCCCTCACTTCAGCCCTCGAGGGAGATCACGAGACCGGAGTCGCTTCGGCCCTGGCCACGTCCCTGGACCGAACCCTAACCCTAGCTAAGGCTCTCTCCCCAAGAGGACCCAATGCCAACGTCTGACAACACCACGCGCCTGGGGTCCGGAAGAGGTGCAGGCTGACTCGGCATGGAACCTGGAAGCGCACCATGTCGTTTCCCAGGCAAGGCTGCAGCTGCCGAGGGGATTCCGGAGGCCTCCTCCACCAGGGGCCCAATCACGTGTGTGGCCTTGGCAGCCAAAGACGGATGCTGACCGGCACGGTCCCTTGTGCCCTCAACTCAGCCCTTGGGGGAGACCACTGTCCTGCTGTGGGTTGGGCGCCTGGAGCCTCCTGGGACCTAACCCTAACCCTAACCGTACCCCGAACCGGGACCCTCCACCGCAACCTAAGCCTGCCTTGAACCCCAACCCTGCAATGGAGCCGCCTTCTGGCATGGGCCCTCACTTCAGCCCTCGAGGGAGATCACGAGACTGGAGTCGATTCAGCCCTGGCCACGTCCCTGGACCAAACCCTAACCCTAGCTAAGGCTCCCTCCCCATGGGGACCCCATGCCAAAGTCTGACAAGACCACGCGCCTGGGGTCCAGAGGCGGTGCGGGCTGACTCGGCATGGAAGCTGCAAGCTCACCATGTGGTTTCCCAGGCCCGTGTGCAGCTGACCGAGAGGATTCCGGAGGCCTCCTGCACAGGGGCCGATCGACGTCTGTGGCCTTGGCAGCCAAAGACGGATCCTGACCGGCACGGTCCCTTGTGCCCTCAACTCAGGCCTTCGGGAAGACCACTGCCCTGCTGTGGGTTCGGCGCCTGGAGCCTCCTGGGACCTAACCCTAACCCTAACCCCACACCGAACGGGGACCCTCCACCGAAACCTAAGCCGGCCTCGACCCCTAACCCTTCACTTGAGCCGCCTTGCTGCATGGGCCCTCACTTCAGCCCTCGAGGGAGATCACGAGACCGGAGTCGCTTCGGCCCTGGCCACGTCCCTGGACCGAACCCTAACCCTAGCTAAGGCTCTCTCCCCAAGAGGACCCAATGCCAACGTCTGACAACACCACGCGCCTGGGGTCCGGAAGAGGTGCAGGCTGACTCGGCATGGAACCTGGAAGCGCACCATGTCGTTTCCCAGGCCCGGCTGCAGCTGCCGAGGGGATTCCGGAGGCCTCCTCGACCAGGGGCCCAATCACGTGTGTGGCCTTGGCAGCCAAAGACGGATCCTGACCGGCACGGTCCCTTGTGCCCTCAACTCAGGCCTTCGGGAAGACCACTGCCCTGCTGTGGGTTCGGCGCCTGGAGCCTCCTGGGACCTAACCCTAACCCTAACCCCACACCGAACGGGGACCCTCCACCGAAACCTAAGCCGGCCTCGACCCCTAACCCTGCACTTGAGCCGCCTTGCTGCATGGGCCCTCACTTCAGCCCTCGAGGGAGATCACGAGACCGGAGTCGCTTCGGCCCTGGCCACGTCCCTGGACCGAACCCTAACCCTAGCTAAGGCTCTCTCCCCAAGAGGACCCAATGCCAACGTCTGACAACACCACGCGCCTGGGGTCCGGAAGAGGTGCAGGCTGACTCGGCATGGAACCTGGAAGCGCACCATGTCGTTTCCCAGGCCCGGCTGCAGCTGCCGAGGGGATTCCGGAGGCCTCCTCGACCAGGGGCCCAATCACGTGTGTGGCCTTGGCAGCCAAAGACGGATGCTGACCGGCACGGTCCCATGTGCCCTCAACTCAGCCCTTGGGGGAGACCACTGTCCTGCTGTGGGTTGGGCGCCTGGAGCCTCCTGGGACCTAACCCTAACCCTAACCGTAACCCGAACCGGGACCCTCCACCGCAACCTAAGCCTGCCTTGAACCCCAACCCTGCAATGGAGCCGCCTTCTGGCATGGGCCCTCACTTCAGCCCTCGAGGGAGATCACGAGACTGGAGTCGATTCAGCCCTGGCCACGTCCCTGGACCAAACCCTAACCCTAGCTAAGGCTCCCTCCCCATGGGGACCCCATGCCAAAGTCTGACAAGACCACGCGCCTGGGGTCCAGAGGCGGTGCGGGCTGACTCGGCATGGAAGCTGCAAGCTCACCATGTGGTTTCCCAGGCCCGTGTGCAGCTGACCGAGAGGATTCCGGAGGCCTCCTGCACAGGGGCCGATCGACGTCTGTGGCCTTGGCAGCCAAAGACGGATCCTGACCGGCACGGTCCCTTGTGCCCTCAACTCAGGCCTTCGGGAAGACCACTGCCCTGCTGTGGGTTCGGCGCCTGGAGCCTCCTGGGACCTAACCCTAACCCTAACCCCACACCGAACGGGGACCCTCCACCGAAACCTAAGCCGGCCTCGACCCCTAACCCTTCACTTGAGCCGCCTTGCTGCATGGGCCCTCACTTCAGCCCTCGAGGGAGATCACGAGACCGGAGTCGCTTCGGCCCTGGCCACGTCCCTGGACCGAACCCTAACCCTAGCTAAGGCTCTCTCCCCAAGAGGACCCAATGCCAACGTCTGACAACACCACGCGCCTGGGGTCCGGAAGAGGTGCAGGCTGACTCGGCATGGAACCTGGAAGCGCACCATGTCGTTTCCCAGGCCCGGCTGCAGCTGCCGAGGGGATTCCGGAGGCCTCCTCGACCAGGGGCCCAATCACGTGTGTGGCCTTGGCAGCCAAAGACGGATCCTGACCGGCACGGTCCCTTGTGCCCTCAACTCAGGCCTTCGGGAAGACCACTGCCCTGCTGTGGGTTCGGCGCCTGGAGCCTCCTGGGACCTAACCCTAACCCTAACCCCACACCGAACGGGGACCCTCCACCGAAACCTAAGCCGGCCTCGACCCCTAACCCTGCACTTGAGCCGCCTTGCTGCATGGGCCCTCACTTCAGCCCTCGAGGGAGATCACGAGACCGGAGTCGCTTCGGCCCTGGCCACGTCCCTGGACCGAACCCTAACCCTAGCTAAGGCTCTCTCCCCAAGAGGACCCAATGCCAACGTCTGACAACACCACGCGCCTGGGGTCCGGAAGAGGTGCAGGCTGACTCGGCATGGAACCTGGAAGCGCACCATGTCGTTTCCCAGGCCCGGCTGCAGCTGCCGAGGGGATTCCGGAGGCCTCCTCGACCAGGGGCCCAATCACGTGTGTGGCCTTGGCAGCCAAAGACGGATGCTGACCGGCACGGTCCCTTGTGCCCTCAACTCAGCCCTTGGGGGAGACCACTGTCCTGCTGTGGGTTGGGCGCCTGGAGCCTCCTGGGACCTAACCCTAACCCTAACCGTAACCCGAACCGGGACCCTCCACCGCAACCTAAGCCTGCCTTGAACCCCAACCCTGCAATGGAGCCGCCTTCTGGCATGGGCCCTCACTTCAGCCCTCGAGGGAGATCACGAGACTGGAGTCGATTCAGCCCTGGCCACGTCCCTGGACCAAACCCTAACCCTAGCTAAGGCTCCCTCCCCATGGGGACCCCATGCCAAAGTCTGACAAGACCACGCGCCTGGGGTCCAGAGGCGGTGCGGGCTGACTCGGCATGGAAGCTGCAAGCTCACCATGTGGTTTCCCAGGCCCGTGTGCAGCTGACCGAGAGGATTCCGGAGGCCTCCTGCACAGGGGCCGATCGACGTCTGTGGCCTTGGCAGCCAAAGACGGATCCTGACCGGCACGGTCCCTTGTGCCCTCAACTCAGGCCTTCGGGAAGACCACTGCCCTGCTGTGGGTTCGGCGCCTGGAGCCTCCTGGGACCTAACCCTAACCCTAACCCCACACCGAACGGGGACCCTCCACCGAAACCTAAGCCGGCCTCGACCCCTAACCCTTCACTTGAGCCGCCTTGCTGCATGGGCCCTCACTTCAGCCCTCGAGGGAGATCACGAGACCGGAGTCGCTTCGGCCCTGGCCACGTCCCTGGACCGAACCCTAACCCTAGCTAAGGCTCTCTCCCCAAGAGGACCCAATGCCAACGTCTGACAACACCACGCGCCTGGGGTCCGGAAGAGGTGCAGGCTGACTCGGCATGGAACCTGGAAGCGCACCATGTCGTTTCCCAGGCCCGGCTGCAGCTGCCGAGGGGATTCCGGAGGCCTCCTCGACCAGGGGCCCAATCACGTGTGTGGCCTTGGCAGCCAAAGACGGATCCTGACCGGCACGGTCCCTTGTGCCCTCAACTCATGCCTTCGGGAAGACCACTGCCCTGCTGTGGGTTCGGCGCCTGGAGCCTCCTGGGACCTAACCCTAACCCTAACCCCACACCGAACGGGGACCCTCCACCGAAACCTAAGCCGGCCTCGACCCCTAACCCTGCACTTGAGCCGCCTTGCTGCATGGGCCCTCACTTCAGCCCTCGAGGGAGATCACGAGACCGGAGTCGCTTCGGCCCTGGCCACGTCCCTGGACCGAACCCTAACCCTAGCTAAGGCTCTCTCCCCAAGAGGACCCAATGCCAACGTCTGACAACACCACGCGCCTGGGGTCCGGAAGAGGTGCAGGCTGACTCGGCATGGAACCTGGAAGCGCACCATGTCGTTTCCCAGGCCCGGCTGCAGCTGCCGAGGGGATTCCGGAGGCCTCCTCGACCAGGGGCCCAATCACGTGTGTGGCCTTGGCAGCCAAAGACGGATCCTGACCGGCACGGTCCCTTGTGCCCTCAACTCAGCCCTTGGGGGAGACCACTGCCCTGCTGTGGGTTGGGCGCCTGGAGCCTCCTGGGACCTAACCCTAACCCTAACCGTACCCCGAACCGGGACCCTCCACCGCAACCTAAGCCTGCCTCGAACCCCAACCCTGCAATGGAGCCGCCTTCTGGCATGGGCCCTCACTTCAGCCCTCGAGGGAGATCACGAGACTGGAGTCGATTCAGCCCTGGCCACGTCCCTGGACCAAACCCTAACCCTAGCTAAGGCTCCCTCCCCATGGGGACCCCATGCCAAAGTCTGACAAGACCACGCGCCTGGGGTCCAGAGGCGGTGCGGGCTGACTCGGCATGGAAGCTGCAAGCTCACCATGTGGTTTCCCAGGCCCGTGTGCAGCTGACCGAGAGGATTCCGGAGGCCTCCTCGAACAGGGGCCGATCGACGTCTGTGGCCTTGGCAGCCAAAGACGGATCCTGACCGGCACGGTCCCTTGTGCCCTCAACTCAGGCCTTCGGGAAGACGACTGCCCTGCTGTGGGTTCGGCGCCTGGAGCCTCCTGGGACCTAACCCTAACCCTAACCCTACACCGAACGGGGACCCTCCACCGAAAACTAAGCCGGCCTCGACCCCTAACCCTGCACTTGAGCCGCCTTGCTGCATGGGCCCTCACTTCAGCCCTCGAGGGAGATCACGAGACCGGAGTCGCTTCGGCCCTGGCCACGTCCCTGGACCGAACCCTAACCCTAGCTAAGGCTCTCTCCCCAAGAGGACCCAATGCCAACGTCTGACAACACCACGCGCCTGGGGTCCGGAAGAGGTGCAGGCTGACTCGGCATGGAACCTGGAAGCGCACCATGTCGTTTCCCAGGCCCGGCTGCAGCTGCCGAGGGGATTCCGGAGGCCTCCTCGACCAGGGGCCCAATCACGTGTGTGGCCTTGGCAGCCAAAGACGGATCCTGACCGGCACGGTCCCTTGTGCCCTCAACTCAGGCCTTCGGGAAGACCACTGCCCTGCTGTGGGTTGGGCGCCTGGAGCCTCCTGGGACCTAACCCTAACCCTAACCGTACCCCGAACCGGGACCCTCCACCGCAACCTAAGCCGGCCTCGAACCCCAACCCTGCAATGGAGCCGCCTTCTGGCATGGGCCCTCACTTCAGCCCTCGAGGGAGATCACGAGACTGGAGTCGATTCAGCCCTGGCCACGTCCCTGGACCAAACCCTAACCCTAGCTAAGGCTCCCTCCCCATGGGGACCCCATGCCAAATTCTGAAAAGACCACGCGCCTGGGGTCCAGAGGCGGTGCGGGCTGACTCGTCATGGAAGCTGCAAGCTCACCACGTGGTTTCCCAGGCCCGTGTGCAGCTGACCGAGAGGATTCCGGAGGCCTCCTCGAACAGGGGGCCGATCGACGTCTGTGGCCTTGGCAGCCAAAGACGGATCCTGACCGGCACGGTCCCTTGTGCCCTCAACTCAGGCCTTCAGGAAGACCACTGCCCTGCTGTGGGTTCGGCGCCTGGAGCCTCCTGGGACCTAACCCTAACCCTAACCCCACACCGAACGGGGACCCTCCACCGAAACCTAAGCCGGCCTCGACCCCTAACCCTGCACTTGAGCCGCCTTGCTGCATGGGCTTCACTTCAGCCCTCGAGGGAGATCACGAGACCGGAGTCGCTTCGGCCCTGGCCACGTCCCTGGACCGAACCCTAACCCTAGCTAAGGCTCTCTCCCCAAGAGGACCCAATGCCAACGTCTGACAACACCACGCGCCTGGGGTCCGGAAGAGGTGCAGGCTGACTCGCCATGGAACCTGGACGCGCACCATGTCGTTTCCCAGGCCCGGCTGCAGCTGCCGAGAGGATTCCGGAGGCCTCCTCGACCAGGGGCCCAATCACGTGTGTGGCCTTGGCAGCCAAAGACGGATCCTGACCGGCACGGTCCCTTGTGCCCTCAACTCAGCCCTTGGGGGAGACCACTGCCCTGCTGTGGTTTGGGCGCCTGGAGCCTCCTGGGACCTAACCCTAACCCTAACCGTACCCCGAACCGGGACCCTCCACCGCAACCTAAGCCTGCCTCGAACCCCAACCCTGCAATGGAGTCGCCTTCTGGCATGGGCCCTCACTTCAGCCCTCGAGGGAGTTCACGAGACTGGAGTCGATTCAGCCCTGGCCACGTCCCTGGACCAAACCCTAACCCTAGCTAAGGCTCCCTCCCCATGGGGACCCCATGCCAAAGTCTGACAAGACCACGCGCCTGGGGTCCAGAGGCGGTGCGGGCTGACTCGGCATGGAAGCTGCAAGCTCACCATGTGGTTTCCCAGGCCCGTGTGCAGCTGACCGAGAGGATTCCGGAGGCCTCCTCGAACAGGGGCCGATCGACGTCTGTGGCCTTGGCAGCCAAAGACGGATCCTGACCGGCACGGTCCCTTGTGCCCTCAACTCAGGCCTTCGGGAAGACCACTGCCCTGCTGTGGGTTCGGCGCCTGGAGCCTCCTGGGACCTAACCCTAACCCTAACCCCACACCGAACGGGGACCCTCCACCGAAACCTAAGCCGGCCTCGACCCCTAACCCTGCACTTGAGCCGCCTTGCTGCATGGGCCCTCACTTCAGCCCTCGAGGGAGATCACGAGACCGGAGTCGCTTCGGCCCTGGCCACGTCCCTGGACCGAACCCTAACCCTAGCTAAGGCTCTCTCCCCAAGAGGACCCAATGCCAACGTCTGACAACAACACGCGCCTGGGGTCCGGAAGAGGTGCAGGCTGACTCGGCATGGAACCTGGAAGCGCACCATGTCGTTTCCCAGGCCCGGCTGCAGCTGCCGAGGGGATTCCGGAGGCCTCCTCGACCACGGGCCCAATCACGTGTGTGGCCTTGGCAGCCAAAGACGGATCCTGACCGGCACGGTCCCTTGTGCCCTCAACTCAGGCCTTCGGGAAGACCACTGCCCTGCTGTGGGTTCGGCGCCTGGAGCCTCCTGGGACCTAACCCTAACCCTAACCCCACACCGAACGGGGACCCTCCACCGAAACCTAAGCCGGCCTCGACCCCTAACCCTGCACTTGAGCCGCCTTGCTGCATGGGCCCTCACTTCAGCCCTCGAGGGAGATCACGAGACCGGAGTCGCTTCGGCCCTGGCCACGTCCCTGGACCGAACCCTAACCCTAGCTAAGGCTCTCTCCCCAAGAGGACCCAATGCCAACGTCTGACAACACCACGCGCCTGGGGTCCGGAAGAGGTGCAGGCTGACTCGGCATGGAACCTGGAAGCGCACCATGTCGTTTCCCAGGCCCGGCTGCAGCTGCCGAGGGGATTCCGGAGGCCTCCTCGACCAGGGGCCCAATCACGTGTGTGGCCTTGGCAGCCAAAGACGGATCCTGACCGGCACGGTCCCTTGTGCCCTCAACTCAGCCCTTGGGGGAGACCACTGCCCTGCTGTGGTTTGGGCGCCTGGAGCCTCCTGGGACCTAACCCTAACCCTAACCGTACCCCGAACCGGGACCCTCCACCGCAACCTAAGCCTGCCTCGAACCCCAACCCTGCAATGGAGCCGCCTTCTGGCATGGGCCCTCACTTCAGCCCTCGAGGGAGATCACGAGACTGGAGTCGATTCAGCCCTGGCCACGTCCCTGGACCAAACCCTAACCCTAGCTAAGGCTCCCTCCCCATGGGGACCCCATGCCAAAGTCTGACAAGACCACGCGCCTGGGGTCCAGAGGCGGTGCGGGCTGACTCGGCATGGAAGCTGCAAGCTCACCATGTGGTTTCCCAGGCCCGTGTGCAGCTGACCGAGAGGATTCCGGAGGCCTCCTCGAACAGGGGCCGATCGACGTCTGTGGCCTTGGCAGCCAAAGACGGATCCTGACCGGCACGGTCCCTTGTGCCCTCAACTCAGGCCTTCGGGAAGACCACTGCCCTGCTGTGGGTTCGGCGCCTGGAGCCTCCTGGGACCTAACCCTAACCCTAACCCCACACCGAACGGGGACCCTCCACCGAAACCTAAGCCGGCCTCGACCCCTAACCCTGCACTTGAGCCGCCTTGCTGCATGGGCCCTCACTTCAGCCCTCGAGGGAGATCACGAGACCGGAGTCGCTTCGGCCCTGGCCACGTCCCTGGACCGAACCCTAACCCTAGCTAAGGCTCTCTCCCCAAGAGGACCCAATGCCAACGTCTGACAACACCACGCGCCTGGGGTCCGGAAGAGGTGCAGGCTGACTCGGCATGGAACCTGGAAGCGCACCATGTCGTTTCCCAGGCCCGGCTGCAGCTGCCGAGGGGATTCCGGAGGCCTCCTCGACCAGGGGCCCAATCACGTGTGTGGCCTTGGCAGCCAAAGACGGATCCTGACCGGCACGGTCCCTTGTGCCCTCAACTCAGGCCTTCGGGAAGACCACTGCCCTGCTGTGGGTTGGGCGCCTGGAGCCTCCTGGGACCTAACCCTAACCCTAACCGTACCCCGAACCGGGACCCTCCACCGCAACCTAAGCCTGCCTCGAACCCCAACCCTGCAATGGAGCCGCCTTCTGGCATGGGCCCTCACTTCAGCCCTCGAGGGAGATCACAAGACTGGAGTCGATTCAGCCCTGGCCACGTCCCTGGACCGAACCCTAACCCTAGCTAAGGCTCCCTCCCCATGGGGACCCCATGCCAAATTCTGAAAAGACCACGCGCCTGGGGTCCAGAGGCGGTGCGGGCTGACTCGGCATGGAAGCTGCAAGCTCACCACGTGGTTTCCCAGGCCCGTGTGCAGCTGACCGAGAGGATTCCGGAGGCCTCCTCGAACAGGGGCCGATCGACGTCTGTGGCCTTGGCAGCCAAAGACGGATCCTGACCGGCACGGTCCCTTGTGCCCTCAACTCAGGCCTTCGGGAAGACCACTGCCCTGCTGTGGGTTCGGCGCCTGGAGCCTCCTGGGACCTAACCCTAACCCTAACCCCACACCGAACGGGGACCCTCCACCGAAACCTAAGCCGGCCTCGACCCCTAACCCTGCACTTGAGCCGCCTTGCTGCATGGGCCCTCACTTCAGCCCTCGAGGGAGATCACGAGACCGGAGTCGCTTCGGCCCTGGCCACGTCCCTGGACCGAACCCTAACCCTAGCTAAGGCTCTCTCCCCAAGAGGACCCAATGCCAACGTCTGACAACACCACGCGCCTGGGGTCCGGAAGAGGTGCAGGCTGACTCGGCATGGAACCTGGAAGCGCACCATGTCGTTTCCCAGGCCCGGCTGCAGCTGCCGAGAGGATTCCGGAGGCCTCCTCGACCAGGGGCCCAATCACGTGTGTGGCCTTGGCAGCCAAAGACGGATCCTGACCGGCACGGTCCCTTGTGCCCTCAACTCAGCCCTTGGGGGAGACCACTGCCCTGCTGTGGTTTGGGCGCCTGGAGCCTCCTGGGACCTAACCCTAACCCTAACCGTACCCCGAACCGGGACCCTCCACCGCAACCTAAGCCTGCCTCGAACCCCAACCCTGCAATGGAGCCGCCTTCTGGCATGGGCCCTCACTTCAGCCCTCGAGGGAGATCACGAGACCGGAGTCGATTCAGCCCTGGCCACTTCCCTGGACCAAACCCTAACCCTAGCTAAGGCTCCCTCCCCATGGGGACCCCATGCCAAAGTCTGACAAGACCACGCGCCTGGGGTCCAGAGGCGGTGCGGGCTGACTCGGCATGGAAGCTGCAAGCTCACCATGTGGTTTCCCAGGCCCGTGTGCAGCTGACCGAGAGGATTCCGGAGGCCTCCTCGAACAGGGGCCGATCGACGTCTGTGGCCTTGGCAGCCAAAGACGGATCCTGACCGGCACGGTCCCTTGTGCCCTCAACTCAGGCCTTCGGGAAGACCACTGCCCTGCTGTGGGTTCGGCGCCTGGAACCTCCTGGGACCTAACCCTAACCCTAACCCCACACCGAACGGGGACCCTCCACCGAAACCTAAGCCGGCCTCGACCCCTAACCCTGCACTTGAGCCGCCTTGCTGCATGGGCCCTCACTTCAGCCCTCGAGGGAGATCACGAGACCGGAGTCGCTTCGGCCCTGGCCACGTCCCTGGACCGAACCCTAACCCTAGCTAAGGCTCTCTCCCCAAGAGGACCCAATGCCAACGTCTGACAACACCACGCGCCTGGGGTCCGGAAGAGGTGCAGGCTGACTCGGCATGGAACCTGGAAGCGCACCATGTCGTTTCCCAGGCCCGGCTGCAGCTGCCGAGGGGATTCCGGAGGCCTCCTCGACCAGGGGCCCAATCACGTGTGTGGCCTTGGCAGCCAAAGACGGATGCTGACCGGCACGGTCCCTTGTGCCCTCAACTCAGCCCTTGGGGGAGACCACTGCCCTGCTGTGGTTTGGGCGCCTGGAGCCTCCTGGGACCTAACCCTAACCCTAACCGTACCCCGAACCGGGACCCTCCACCGCAACCTAAGCCTGCCTTGAACCCCAACCCTGCAATGGAGCCGCCTTCTGGCATGGGCCCTCACTTCAGCCCTCGAGGGAGATCACGAGACTGGAGTCGATTCAGCCCTGGCCACGTCCCTGGACCAAACCCTAACCCTAGCTAAGGCTCCCTCCCCATGGGGACCCCATGCCAAAGTCTGACAAGACCACGCGCCTGGGGTCCAGAGGCGGTGCGGGCTGACTCGGCATGGAAGCTGCAAGCTCACCATGTGGTTTCCCAGGCCCGTGTGCAGCTGACCGAGAGGATTCCGGAGGCCTCCTGAACAGGGGCCGATCGACGTCTGTGGCCTTGGCAGCCAAAGACGGATCCTGACCGGCACGGTCCCTTGTGCCCTCAACTCAGGCCTTCGGGAAGACCACTGCCCTGCTGTGGGTTCGGCGCCTGGAGCCTCCTGGGACCTAACCCTAACCCTAACCCCACACCGAACGGGGACCCTCCACCGAAACCTAAGCCGGCCTCGACCCCTAACCCTGCACTTGAGCCGCCTTGCTGCATGGGCCCTCACCTCAGCCCTCGAGGGAGATCACGAGACCGGAGTCGCTTCGGCCCTGGCCACGTCCCTGGACCGAACCCTAACCCTAGCTAAGGCTATCTCCCCAAGAGGACCCAATGCCAACGTCTGACAACACCACGCGCCTGGGGTCCGGAAGAGGTGCAGGCTGACTCGGCATGGAACCTGGAAGCGCACCATGTCGTTTCCCAGGCCCGGCTGCAGCTGCCGAGGGGATTCCGGAGGCCTCCTCGACCAGGGGCCCAATCACGTGTGTGGCCTTGGCAGCCAAAGACTGATCCTGACCGGCACGGTCCCTTGTGCCCTCAACTCAGGCCTTCGGGAAGACCACTGCCCTGCTGTGGGTTCGGCGTCTGGAGCCTCCTGGGACCTAACCCTAACCCTAACCCCACACCGAACGGGGACCCTCCACCGAAACCTAAGCCGGCCTCGACCCCTAACCCTGCACTTGAGCCGCCTTGCTGCATGGGCCCTCACTTCAGCCCTCGAGGGAGATCACGAGACCGGAGTCGCTTCGGCCCTGGCCACGTCCCTGGACCGAACCCTAACCCTAGCTAAGGCTCTCTCCCCAAGAGGACCCAATGCCAACGTCTGACAACACCACGCGCCTGGGGTCCGGAAGAGGTGCAGGCTGACTCGGCATGGAACCTGGAAGCGCACCATGTCGTTTCCCAGGCCCGGCTGCAGCTGCCGAGGGGATTCCGGAGGCCTCCTCGACCAGGGGCCCAATCACGTGTGTGGCCTTGGCAGCCAAAGACGGATCCTGACCGGCACGGTCCCTTGTGCCCTCAACTCAGCCCTTGGGGGAGACCACTGCCCTGCTGTGGGTTGGGCGCCTGGAGCCTCCTGGGACCTAACCCTAACCCTAACCGTACCCCGAACCGGGACCCTCCACCGCAACCTAAGCCTGCCTCGAACCCCAACCCTGCAATGGAGCCGCCTTCTGGCATGGGCCCTCACTTCAGCCCTCGAGGGAGATCACGAGACTGGAGTCGATTCAGCCCTGGCCACGTCCCTGGACCAAACCCTAACCCTAGCTAAGGCTCCCTCCCCATGGGGACCCCATGCCAAAGTCTGACAAGACCACGCGCCTGGGGTCCAGAGGCGGTGCGGGCTGACTCGGCATGGAAGCTGCAAGCTCACCATGTGGTTTCCCAGGCCCATGTGCAGCTGACCGAGAGGATTCCGGAGGCCTCCTCGAACAGGGGCCGATCGACGTCTGTGGCCTTGGCAGCCAAAGACGGATCCTGACCGGCACGGTCCCTTGTGCCCTCAACTCAGGCCTTCGGGAAGACCACTGCCCTGCTGTGGGTTCGGCGCCTGGAGCCTCCTGGGACCTAACCCTAACCCTAACCCTACACCGAACGGGGACCCTCCACCGAAAACTAAGCCGGCCTCGACCCCTAACCCTGCACTTGAGCCGCCTTGCTGCATGGGCCCTCACTTCAGCCCTCGAGGGAGATCACGAGACCGGAGTCGCTTCGGCCCTGGCCACGTCCCTGGACCGAACCCTAACCCTAGCTAAGGCTCTCTCCCCAAGAGGACCCAATGCCAACGTCTGACAACACCACGCGCCTGGGGTCCGGAAGAGGTGCAGGCTGACTCGGCATGGAACCTGGAAGCGCACCATGTCGTTTCCCAGGCCCGGCTGCAGCTGCCGAGGGGATTCCGGAGGCCTCCTCGACCAGGGGCCCAATCACGTGTGTGGCCTTGGCAGCCAAAGACGGATGCTGACCGGCACGGTCCCTTGTGCCCTCAACTCAGCCCTTGGGGGAGACCACTGCCCTGCTGTGGGTTGGGCGCCTGGAGCCTCCTGGGACCTAACCCTAACCCTAACCGTACCCCGAACCGGGACCCTCCACCGCAACCTAAGCCTGCCTCGAACCCCAACCCTGCAATGGAGCCGCCTTCTGGCATGGGCCCTCACTTCAGCCCTCGAGGGAGATCACGAGACTGGAGTCGATTCAGCCCTGGCCACGTCCCTGGACCAAACCCTAACCCTAGCTAAGGCTCCCTCCCCATGGGGACCCCATGCCAAAGTCTGACAAGACCACGCGCCTGGGGTCCAGAGGCGGTGCGGGCTGACTCGGCATGGAAGCTGCAAGCTCACCATGTGGTTTCCCAGGCCCGTGTGCAGCTGACCGAGAGGATTCCGGAGGCCTCCTCGAACAGGGGCCGATCGACGTCTGTGGCCTTGGCAGCCAAAGACGGATCCTGACCGGCACGGTCCCTTGTGCCCTCAACTCAGGCCTTCGGGAAGACCACTGCCCTGCTGTGGGTTCGGCGCCTGGAGCCTCCTGGGACCTAACCCTAACCCTAACCCCACACCGAACGGGGACCCTCCACCGAAACCTAAGCCGGCCTCGACCCCTAACCCTGCACTTGAGCCGCCTTGCTGCATGGGCCCTCACTTCAGCCCTCGAGGGAGATCACGAGACCGGAGTCGCTTCGGCCCTGGCCACGTCCCTGGACCGAACCCTAACCCTAGCTAAGGCTCTCTCCCCAAGAGGACCCAATGCCAACGTCTGACAACACCACGCGCCTGGGGTCCGGAAGAGGTGCAGGCTGACTCGGCATGGAACCTGGAAGCGCACCATGTCGTTTCCCAGGCCCGGCTGCAGCTGCCGAGGGGATTCCGGAGGCCTCCTCGACCAGGGGCCCAATCACGTGTGTGGCCTTGGCAGCCAAAGACGGATCCTGACCGGCACGGTCCCTTGTGCCCTCAACTCAGGCCTTCGGGAAGACCACTGCCCTGCTGTGGGTTGGGCGCCTGGAGCCTCCTGGGACCTAACCCTAACCCTAACCGTACCCCGAACCGGGACCCTCCACCGCAACCTAAGCCTGCCTCGAACCCCAACCCTGCAATGGAGCCGCCTTCTGGCATGGGCCCTCACTTCAGCCCTCGAGGGAGATCACAAGACTGGAGTCGATTCAGCCCTGGCCACGTCCCTGGACCGAACCCTAACCCTAGCTAAGGATCCCTCCCCATGGGGACCCCATGCCAAATTCTGAAAAGACCACGCGCCTGGGGTCCAGAGGCGGTGCGGGCTGACTCGGCATGGAAGCTGCAAGCTCACCACGTGGTTTCCCAGGCCCGTGTGCAGCTGACCGAGAGGATTCCGGAGGCCTCCTCGAACAGGGGCCGATCGACGTCTGTGGCCTTGGCAGCCAAAGACGGATCCTGACCGGCACGGTCCCTTGTGCCCTCAACTCAGGCCTTCGGGAAGACCACTGCCCTGCTGTGGGTTCGGCGCCTGGAGCCTCCTGGGACCTAACCCTAACCCTAACCCCACACCGAACGGGGACCCTCCACCGAAACCTAAGCCGGCCTCGACCCCTAACCCTGCACTTGAGCCGCCTTGCTGCATGGGCCCTCACTTCAGCCCTCGAGGGAGATCACGAGACCGGAGTCGCTTCGGCCCTGGCCACGTCCCTGGACCGAACCCTAACCCTAGCTAAGGCTCTCTCCCCAAGAGGACCCAATGCCAACGTCTGACAACACCACGCGCCTGGGGTCCGGAAGAGGTGCAGGCTGACTCGGCATGGAACCTGGAAGCGCACCATGTCGTTTCCCAGGCCCGGCTGCAGCTGCCGAGAGGATTCCGGAGGCCTCCTCGACCAGGGGCCCAATCACGTGTGTGGCCTTGGCAGCCAAAGACGGATCCTGACCGGCACGGTCCCTTGTGCCCTCAACTCAGCCCTTGGGGGAGACCACTGCCCTGCTGTGGTTTGGGCGCCTGGAGCCTCCTGGGACCTAACCCTAACCCTAACCGTACCCCGAACCGGGACCCTCCACCGCAACCTAAGCCTGCCTCGAACCCCAACCCTGCAATGGAGCCGCCTTCTGGCATGGGCCCTCACTTCAGCCCTCGAGGGAGATCACGAGACTGGAGTCGATTCAGCCCTGGCCACGTCCCTGGACCAAACCCTAACCCTAGCTAAGGCTCCCTCCCCATGGGGACCCCATGCCAAAGTCTGACAAGACCACGCGCCTGGGGTCCAGAGGCGGTGCGGGCTGACTCGGCATGGAAGCTGCAAGCTCACCATGTGGTTTCCCAGGCCCGTGTGCAGCTGACCGAGAGGATTCCGGAGGCCTCCTCGAACAGGGGCCGATCGACGTCTGTGGCCTTGGCAGCCAAAGACGGATCCTGACCGGCACGGTCCCTTGTGCCCTCAACTCAGGCCTTCGGGAAGACCACTGCCCTGCTGTGGGTTCGGCGCCTGGAACCTCCTGGGACCTAACCCTAACCCTAACCCCACACCGAACGGGGACCCTCCACCGAAACCTAAGCCGGCCTCGACCCCTAACCCTGCACTTGAGCCGCCTTGCTGCATGGGCCCTCACTTCAGCCCTCGAGGGAGATCACGAGACCGGAGTCGCTTCGGCCCTGGCCACGTCCCTGGACCGAACCCTAACCCTAGCTAAGGCTCTCTCCCCAAGAGGACCCAATGCCAACGTCTGACAACACCACGCGCCTGGGGTCCGGAAGAGGTGCAGGCTGACTCGGCATGGAACCTGGAAGCGCACCATGTCGTTTCCCAGGCCCGGCTGCAGCTGCCGAGGGGATTCCGGAGGCCTCCTCGACCAGGGGCCCAATCACGTGTGTGGCCTTGGCAGCCAAAGACGGATGCTGACCGGCACGGTCCCTTGTGCCCTCAACTCAGCCCTTGGGGGAGACCACTGCCCTGCTGTGGGTTGGGCGCCTGGAGCCTCCTGGGACCTAACCCTAACCCTAACCGTACCCCGAACCGGGACCCTCCACCGCAACCTAAGCCTGCCTTGAACCCCAACCCTGCAATGGAGCCGCCTTCTGGCATGGGCCCTCACTTCAGCCCTCGAGGGAGATCACGAGACTGGAGTCGATTCAGCCCTGGCCACGTCCCTGGACCAAACCCTAACCCTAGCTAAGGCTCCCTCCCCATGGGGACCCCATGCCAAAGTCTGACAAGACCACGCGCCTGGGGTCCAGAGGCGGTGCGGGCTGACTCGGCATGGAAGCTGCAAGCTCACCATGTGGTTTCCCAGGCCCGTGTGCAGCTGACCGAGAGGATTCCGGAGGCCTCCTGAACAGGGGCCGATCGACGTCTGTGGCCTTGGCAGCCAAAGACGGATCCTGACCGGCACGGTCCCTTGTGCCCTCAACTCAGGCCTTCGGGAAGACCACTGCCCTGCTGTGGGTTCGGCGCCTGGAGCCTCCTGGGACCTAACCCTAACCCTAACCCCACACCGAACGGGGACCCTCCACCGAAACCTAAGCCGGCCTCGACCCCTAACCCTGCACTTGAGCCGCCTTGCTCCATGGGCCCTCACTTCAGCCCTCGAGGGAGATCACGAGACCGGAGTCGCTTCGGCCCTGGCCACGTCCCTGGACCGAACCCTAACCCTAGCTAAGGCTATCTCCCCAAGAGGACCCAATGCCAACGTCTGACAACACCACGCGCCTGGGGTCCGGAAGAGGTGCAGGCTGACTCGGCATGGAACCTGGAAGCGCACCATGTCGTTTCCCAGGCCCGGCTGCAGCTGCCGAGGGGATTCCGGAGGCCTCCTCGACCAGGGGCCCAATCACGTGTGTGGCCTTGGCAGCCAAAGACGGATCCTGACCGGCACGGTCCCTTGTGCCCTCAACTCAGGCCTTCGGGAAGACCACTGCCCTGCTGTGGGTTCGGCGCCTGGAGCCTCCTGGGACCTAACCCTAACCCTAACCCCACACCGAACGGGGACCCTCCACCGAAACCTAAGCCGGCCTCGACCCCTAACCCTGCACTTGAGCCGCCTTGCTGCATGGGCCCTCACTTCAGCCCTCGAGGGAGATCACGAGACCGGAGTCGCTTCGGCCCTGGCCACGTCCCTGGACCGAACCCTAACCCTAGCTAAGGCTCTCTCCCCAAGAGGACCCAATGCCAACGTCTGACAACACCACGCGCCTGGGGTCCGGAAGAGGTGCAGGCTGACTCGGCATGGAACCTGGAAGCGCACCATGTCGTTTCCCAGGCCCGGCTGCAGCTGCCGAGGGGATTCCGGAGGCCTCCTCGACCAGGGGCCCAATCACGTGTGTGGCCTTGGCAGCCAAAGACGGATCCTGACCGGCACGGTCCCTTGTGCCCTCAACTCAGCCCTTGGGGGAGACCACTGCCCTGCTGTGGGTTGGGCGCCTGGAGCCTCCTGGGACCTAACCCTAACCCTAACCGTACCCCGAACCGGGACCCTCCACCGCAACCTAAGCCTGCCTCGAACCCCAACCCTGCAATGGAGCCGCCTTCTGGCATGGGCCCTCACTTCAGCCCTCGAGGGAGATCACGAGACTGGAGTCGATTCAGCCCTGGCCACGTCCCTGGACCAAACCCTAACCCTAGCTCAGGCTCCCTCCCCATGGGGACCCCATGCCAAAGTCTGACAAGACCACGCGCCTGGGGTCCAGAGGCGGTGCGGGCTGACTCGGCATGGAAGCTGCAAGCTCACCATGTGGTTTCCCAGGCCCGTGTGCAGCTGACCGAGAGGATTCCGGAGGCCTCCTCGAACAGGGGCCGATCGACGTCTGTGGCCTTGGCAGCCAAAGACGGATCCTGACCGGCACGGTCCCTTGTGCCCTCAACTCAGGCCTTCGGGAAGACCACTGCCCTGCTGTGGGTTCGGCGCCTGGAGCCTCCTGGGACCTAACCCTAACCCTAACCCTACACCGAACGGGGACCCTCCACCGAAAACTAAGCCGGCCTCGACCCCTAACCCTGCACTTGAGCCGCCTTGCTGCATGGGCCCTCACTTCAGCCCTCGAGGGAGATCACGAGACCGGAGTCGCTTCGGCCCTGGCCACGTCCCTGGACCGAACCCTAACCCTAGCTAAGGCTCTCTCCCCAAGAGGACCCAATGCCAACGTCTGACAACACCACGCGCCTGGGGTCCGGAAGAGGTGCAGGCTGACTCGGCATGGAACCTGGAAGCGCACCATGTCGTTTCCCAGGCCCGGCTGCAGCTGCCGAGGGGATTCCGGAGGCCTCCTCGACCAGGGGCCCAATCACGTGTGTGGCCTTGGCAGCCAAAGACGGATGCTGACCGGCACGGTCCCTTGTGCCCTCAACTCAGCCCTTGGGGCAGACCACTGCCCTGCTGTGGGTTGGGCGCCTGGAGCCTCCTGGGACCTAACCCTAACCCTACCCGTACCCCGAACCGGGACCCTCCACCGCAACCTAAGCCTGCCTTGAACCCCAACCCTGCAATGGAGCCGCCTTCTGGCATGGGCCCTCACTTCAGCCCTCGAGGGAGATCACGAGACTGGAGTCGATTCAGCCCTGGCCACGTCCCTGGACCAAACCCTAACCCTAGCTAAGGCTCCCTCCCCATGGGGACCCCATGCCAAAGTCTGACAAGACCACGCGCCTGGGGTCCAGAGGCGGTGCGGGCTGACTCGGCATGGAAGCTGCAAGCTCACCATGTGGTTTCCCAGGCCCGTGTGCAGCTGACCGAGAGGATTCCGGAGGCCTCCTCGAACAGGGGCCGATCGACGTCTGTGGCCTTGGCAGCCAAAGACGGATCCTGACCGGCACGGTCCCTTGTGCCCTCAACTCAGGCCTTCGGGAAGACCACTGCCCTGCTGTGGGTTCGGCGCCTGGAGCCTCCTGGGACCTAACCCTAACCCTAACCCCACACCGAACGGGGACCCTCCACCGAAACCTAAGCCGGCCTCGACCCCTAACCCTGCACTTGAGCCGCCTTGCTGCATGGGCCCTCACTTCAGCCCTCGAGGGAGATCACGAGACCGGAGTCGCTTCGGCCCTGGCCACGTCCCTGGACCGAACCCTAACCCTAGCTAAGGCTCTCTCCCCAAGAGGACCCAATGCCAACGTCTGACAACACCACGCGCCTGGGGTCCGGAAGAGGTGCAGGCTGACTCGGCATGGAACCTGGAAGCGCACCATGTCGTTTCCCAGGCCCGGCTGCAGCTGCCGAGGGGATTCCGGAGGCCTCCTCGACCAGGGGCCCAATCACGTGTGTGGCCTTGGCAGCCAAAGACGGATCCTGACCGGCACGGTCCCTTGTGCCCTCAACTCAGGCCTTCGGGAAGACCACTGCCCTGCTGTGGGTTGGGCGCCTGGAGCCTCCTGGGACCTAACCCTAACCCTAACCGTACCCCGAACCGGGACCCTCCACCGCAACCTAAGCCTGCCTCGAACCCCAACCCTGCAATGGAGCCGCCTTCTGGCATGGGCCCTCACTTCAGCCCTCGAGGGAGATCACAAGACTGGAGTCGATTCAGCCCTGGCCACGTCCCTGGACCGAACCCTAACCCTAGCTAAGGCTCCCTCCCCATGGGGACCCCATGCCAAATTCTGAAAAGACCACGCGCCTGGGGTCCAGAGGCGGTGCGGGCTGACTCGGCATGGAAGCTGCAAGCTCACCACGTGGTTTCCCAGGCCCGTGTGCAGCTGACCGAGAGGATTCCGGAGGCCTCCTCGAACAGGGGCCGATCGACGTCTGTGGCCTTGGCAGCCAAAGACGGATCCTGACCGGCACGGTCCCTTGTGCCCTCAACTCAGGCCTTCGGGAAGACCACTGCCCTGCTGTGGGTTCGGCGCCTGGAGCCTCCTGGGACCTAACCCTAACCCTAACCCCACACCGAACGGGGACCCTCCACCGAAACCTAAGCCGGCCTCGACCCCTAACCCTGCACTTGAGCCGCCTTGCTGCATGGGCCCTCACTTCAGCCCTCGAGGGAGATCACGAGACCGGAGTCGCTTCGGCCCTGGCCACGTCCCTGGACCGAACCCTAACCCTAGCTAAGGCTCTCTCCCCAAGAGGACCCAATGCCAACGTCTGACAACACCACGCGCCTGGGGTCCGGAAGAGGTGCAGGCTGACTCGGCATGGAACCTGGAAGCGCACCATGTCGTTTCCCAGGCCCGGCTGCAGCTGCCGAGAGGATTCCGGAGGCCTCCTCGACCAGGGGCCCAATCACGTGTGTGGCCTTGGCAGCCAAAGACGGATCCTGACCGGCACGGTCCCTTGTGCCCTCAACTCAGCCCTTGGGGGAGACCACTGCCCTGCTGTGGTTTGGGCGCCTGGAGCCTCCTGGGACCTAACCCTAACCCTAACCGTACCCCGAACCGGGACCCTCCACCGCAACCTAAGCCTGCCTCGAACCCCAACCCTGCAATGGAGCCGCCTTCTGGCATGGGCCCTCACTTCAGCCCTCGAGGGAGATCACGAGACTGGAGTCGATTCAGCCCTGGCCACGTCCCTGGACCAAACCCTAACCCTAGCTAAGGCTCCCTCCCCATGGGGACCCCATGCCAAAGTCTGACAAGACCACGCGCCTGGGGTCCAGAGGCGGTGCGGGCTGACTCGGCATGGAAGCTGCAAGCTCACCATGTGGTTTCCCAGGCCCGTGTGCAGCTGACCGAGAGGATTCCGGAGGCCTCCTCGAACAGGGGCCGATCGACGTCTGTGGCCTTGGCAGCCAAAGACGGATCCTGACCGGCACGGTCCCTTGTGCCCTCAACTCAGGCCTTCGGGAAGACCACTGCCCTGCTGTGGGTTCGGCGCCTGGAACATCCTGGGACCTAACCCTAACCCTAACCCCACACCGAACGGGGACCCTCCACCGAAACCTAAGCCGGCCTCGACCCCTAACCCTGCACTTGAGCCGCCTTGCTGCATGGGCCCTCACTTCAGCCCTCGAGGGAGATCACGAGACCGGAGTCGCTTCGGCCCTGGCCACGTCCCTGGACCGAACCCTAACCCTAGCTAAGGCTCTCTCCCCAAGAGGACCCAATGCCAACGTCTGACAACACCACGCGCCTGGGGTCCGGAAGAGGTGCAGGCTGACTCGGCATGGAACCTGGAAGCGCACCATGTCGTTTCCCAGGCCCGGCTGCAGCTGCCGAGGGGATTCCGGAGGCCTCCTCGACCAGGGGCCCAATCACGTGTGTGGCCTTGGCAGCCAAAGACGGATGCTGACCGGCACGGTCCCTTGTGCCCTCAACTCAGCCCTTGGGGGAGACCACTGCCCTGCTGTGGGTTGGGCGCCTGGAGCCTCCTGGGACCTAACCCTAACCCTAACCGTACCCCGAACCGGGACCCTCCACCGCAACCTAAGCCTGCCTCGAACCCCAACCCTGCAATGGAGCCGCCTTCTGGCATGGGCCCTCACTTCAGCCCTCGAGGGAGATCACGAGACTGGAGTCGATTCAGCCCTGGCCACGTCCCTGGACCAAACCCTAACCCTAGCTAAGGCTCCCTCCCCATGGGGACCCCATGCCAAAGTCTGACAAGACCACGCGCCTGGGGTCCAGAGGCGGTGCGGGCTGACTCGGCATGGAAGCTGCAAGCTCACCATGTGGTTTCCCAGGCCCGTGTGCAGCTGACCGAGAGGATTCCGGAGGCCTCCTCGAACAGGGGCCGATCGACGTCTGTGGCCTTGGCAGCCAAAGACGGATCCTGACCGGCACGGTCCCTTGTGCCCTCAACTCAGGCCTTCGGGAAGACCACTGCCCTGCTGTGGGTTCGGCGCCTGGAGCCTCCTGGGACCTAACCCTAACCCTAACCCCACACCGAACGGGGACCCTCCACCGAAACCTAAGCCGGCCTCGACCCCTAACCCTGCACTTGAGCCGCCTTGCTGCATGGGCCCTCACTTCAGCCCTCGAGGGAGATCACGAGACCGGAGTCGCTTCGGCCCTGGCCACGTCCCTGGACCGAACCCTAACCCTAGCTAAGGCTCTCTCCCCAAGAGGACCCAATGCCAACGTCTGACAACACCACGCGCCTGGGGTCCGGAAGAGGTGCAGGCTGACTCGGCATGGAACCTGGAAGCGCACCATGTCGTTTCCCAGGCCCGGCTGCAGCTGTCGAGGGGATTCCGGAGGCCTCCTCGACCAGGGGCCCAATCACGTGTGTGGCCTTGGCAGCCAAAGACGGATCCTGACCGGCACGGTCCCTTGTGCCCTCAACTCAGGCCTTCGGGAAGACCACTGCCCTGCTGTGGGTTGGGCGCCTGGAGCCTCCTGGGACCTAACCCTAACCCTAACCGTACCCCGAACCGGGACCCTCCACCGCAACCTAAGCCTGCCTCGAACCCCAACCCTGCAATGGAGCCGCCTTCTGGCATGGGCCCTCACTTCAGCCCTCGAGGGAGATCACGAGACTGGAGTCGATTCAGCCCTGGCCACGTCCCTGGACCAAACCCTAACCCTAGCTAAGGCTCCCTCCCCATGGGGACCCCATGCCAAATTCTGAAAAGACCACGCGCCTGGGGTCCAGAGGCGGTGCGGGCTGACTCGGCATGGAAGCTGCAAGCTCACCACGTGGTTTCCCAGGCCCGTGTGCAGCTGACCGAGAGGATTCCGGAGGCCTCCTCGAACAGGGGCCGATCGACGTCTGTGGCCTTGGCAGCCAAAGACGGATCCTGACCGGCACGGTCCCTTGTGCCCTCAACTCAGGCCTTCGGGAAGACCACTGCCCTGCTGTGGGTTCGGCGCCTGGAGCCTCCTGGGACCTAACCCTAACCCTAACCCCACACCGAACGGGGACCCTCCACCGAAACCTAAGCCGGCCTCGACCCCTAACCCTGCACTTGAGCCGCCTTGCTGCATGGGCCCTCACTTCAGCCCTCGAGGGAGATCACGAGACCGGAGTCGCTTCGGCCCTGGCCACGTCCCTGGACCGAACCCTAACCCTAGCTAAGGCTCTCTCCCCAAGAGGACCCAATGCCAACGTCTGACAACACCACGCGCCTGGGGTCCGGAAGAGGTGCAGGCTGACTCGGCATGGAACCTGGAAGCGCACCATGTCGTTTCCCAGGCCCGGCTGCAGCTGCCGAGAGGATTCCGGAGGCCTCCTCGACCAGGGGCCCAATCACGTGTGTGGCCTTGGCAGCCAAAGACGGATCCTGACCGGCACGGTCCCTTGTGCCCTCAACTCAGCCCTTGGGGGAGACCACTGCCCTGCTGTGGTTTGGGCGCCTGGAGCCTCCTGGGACCTAACCCTAACCCTAACCGTACCCCGAACCGGGACCCTCCACCGCAACCTAAGCCTGCCTCGAACCCCAACCCTGCAATGGAGCCGCCTTCTGGCATGGGCCCTCACTTCAGCCCTCGAGGGAGATCACGAGACCGGAGTCGATTCAGCCCTGGCCACTTCCCTGGACCAAACCCTAACCCTAGCTAAGGCTCCCTCCCCATGGGGACCCCATGCCAAAGTCTGACAAGACCACGCGCCTGGGGTCCAGAGGCGGTGCGGGCTGACTCGGCATGGAAGCTGCAAGCTCACCATGTGGTTTCCCAGGCCCGTGTGCAGCTGACCGAGAGGATTCCGGAGGCCTCCTCGAACAGGGGCCGATCGACGTCTGTGGCCTTGGCAGCCAAAGACGGATCCTGACCGGCACGGTCCCTTGTGCCCTCAACTCAGGCCTTCGGGAAGACCACTGCCCTGCTGTGGGTTCGGCGCCTGGAGCCTCCTGGGACCTAACCCTAACCCTAACCCCACACCGAACGGGGACCCTCCACCGAAACCTAAGCCGGCCTCGACCCCTAACCCTGCACTTGAGCCGCCTTGCTGCATGGGACCTCACTTCAGCCCTCGAGGGAGATCACGAGACCGGAGTCGCTTCGGCCCTGGCCACGTCCCTGGACCGAACCCTAACCCTAGCTAAGGCTCTCTCCCCAAGAGGACCCAATGCCAACGTCTGACAACACCACGCGCCTGGGGTCCGGAAGAGGTGCAGGCTGACTCGGCATGGAACCTGGAAGCGCACCATGTCGTTTCCCAGGCCCGGCTGCAGCTGCCGAGGGGATTCCGGAGGCCTCCTCGACCACGGGCCCAATCACGTGTGTGGCCTTGGCAGCCAAAGACGGATCCTGACCGGCACGGTCCCTTGTGCCCTCAACTCAGGCCTTCGGGAAGACCACTGCCCTGCTGTGGGTTCGGCGCCTGGAGCCTCCTGGGACCTAACCCTAACCCTAACCCCACACCGAACGGGGACCCTCCACCGAAACCTAAGCCTGCCTCGACCCCTAACCCTGCACTTGAGCCGCCTTGCTGCATGGGCCCTCACTTCAGCCCTCGAGGGAGATCACGAGACCGGAGTCGCTTCGGCCCTGGCCACGTCCCTGGACCGAACCCTAACCCTAGCTAAGGCTCTCTCCCCAAGAGGACCCAATGCCAACGTCTGACAACACCACGCGCCTGGGGTCCGGAAGAGGTGCAGGCTGACTCGGCATGGAACCTGGAAGCGCACCATGTCGTTTCCCAGGCCCGGCTGCAGCTGTCGAGGGGATTCCGGAGGCCTCCTCGACCAGGGGCCCAATCACGTGTGTGGCCTTGGCAGCCAAAGACGGATCCTGACCGGCACGGTCCCTTGTGCCCTCAACTCAGGCCTTCGGGAAGACCACTGCCCTGCTGTGGGTTGGGCGCCTGGAGCCTCCTGGGACCTAACCCTAACCCTACCCGTACCCCGAACCGGGACCCTCCACCGCAACCTAAGCCTGCCTCGAACCCCAACCCTGCAATGGAGCCGCCTTCTGGCATGGGCCCTCACTTCAGCCCTCGAGGGAGATCACGAGACTGGAGTCGATTCAGCCCTGGCCACGTCCCTGGACCAAACCCTAACCCTAGCTAAGGCTCCCTCCCCATGGGGACCCCATGCCAAATTCTGAAAAGACCACGCGCCTGGGGTCCAGAGGCGGTGCGGGCTGACTCGGCATGGAAGCTGCAATCTCACCACGTGGTTTCCCAGGCCCGTGTGCAGCTGACCGAGAGGATTCCGGAGGCCTCCTCGAACAGGGGCCGATCGACGTCTGTGGCCTTGGCAGCCAAAGACGGATCCTGACCGGCACGGTCCCTTGTGCCCTCAACTCAGGCCTTCGGGAAGACCACTGCCCTGCTGTGGGTTCGGCGCCTGGAGCCTCCTGGGACCTAACCCTAACCCTAACCCCACACCGAACGGGGACCCTCCACCGAAACCTAAGCCGGCCTCGACCCCTAACCCTGCACTTGAGCCGCCTTGCTGCATGGGCCCTCACTTCAGCCCTCGAGGGAGATCACGAGACCGGAGTCGCTTCGGCCCTGGCCACGTCCCTGGACCGAACCCTAACCCTAGCTAAGGCTCTCTCCCCAAGAGGACCCAATGCCAACGTCTGACAACACCACGCGCCTGGGGTCCGGAAGATGTGCAGGCTGACTCGGCATGGAACCTGGAAGCGCACCATGTCGTTTCCCAGGCCCGGCTGCAGCTGCCGAGAGGATTCCGGAGGCCTCCTCGACCAGGGGCCCAATCACGTGTGTGGCCTTGGCAGCCAAAGACGGATCCTGACCGGCACGGTCCCTTGTGCCCTCAACTCAGCCCTTGGGGGAGACCACTGCCCTGCTGTGGTTTGGGCGCCTGGAGCCTCCTGGGACCTAACCCTAACCCTAACCGTACCCCGAACCGGGACCCTCCACCGCAACCTAAGCCTGCCTCGAACCCCAACCCTGCAATGGAGCCGCCTTCTGGCATGGGCCCTCACTTCAGCCCTCGAGGGAGATCACGAGACCGGAGTCGATTCAGCCCTGGCCACTTCCCTGGACCAAACCCTAACCCTAGCTAAGGCTCCCTCCCCATGGGGACCCCATGCCAAAGTCTGACAAGACCACGCGCCTGGGGTCCAGAGGCGGTGCGGGCTGACTCGGCATGGAAGCTGCAAGCTCACCATGTGGTTTCCCAGGCCCGTGTGCAGCTGACCGAGAGGATTCCGGAGGCCTCCTCGAACAGGGGCCGATCGACGTCTGTGGCCTTGGCAGCCAAAGACGGATCCTGACCGGCACGGTCCCTTGTGCCCTCAACTCAGGCCTTCGGGAAGACCACTGCCCTGCTGTGGGTTCGGCGCGTGGAGCCTCCTGGGACCTAACCCTAACCCTAACCCCACTCCGAACGGGGACCCTCCACCGAAACCTAAGCCGGCCTCGACCCCTAACCCTGCACTTGAGCCGCCTTGCTGCATGGGCCCTCACTTCAGCCTTCGAGGGAGATCACGAGACCGGAGTCGCTTCGGCCCTGGCCACGTCCCTGGACCGAACCCTAACCCTAGCTAAGGCTCTCTCCCCAAGAGGACCCAATGCCAACGTCTGACAACACCACGCGCCTGGGGTCCGGAAGAGGTGCAGGCTGACTCGTCATGGAACCTGGAAGCGCACCATGTCGTTTCCCAGGCCCGGCTGCAGCTGCCGAGGGGATTCCGGAGGCCTCCTCGACCAGGGGCCCAATCACGTGTGTGGCCTTGGCAGCCAAAGACGGATCCTGACCGGCACGGTCCCTTGTGCCCTCAACTCAGGCCTTCGGGAAGACCACTGCCCTGCTGTGGGTTGGGCGCCTGGAGCCTCCTGGGACCTAACCCTAACCCTAACCGTACCCCGAACCGGGACCCTCCACCGCAACCTAAGCCTGCCTCGAACCCCAACCCTGCAATGGAGCCGCCTTCTGGCATGGGCCCTCACTTCAGCCCTCGAGGGAGATCACGAGACTGGAGTCGATTCAGCCCTGGCCACGTCCCTGGACCAAACCCTAACCCTAGCTAAGGCTCCCTCCCCATGGGGACCCCATGCCAAATTCTGAAGACCACGCGCCTGGGGTCCAGAGGCGGTGCGGGCTGACTCGGCATGGAAGCTGCAAGCTCACCACGTGGTTTCCCAGGCCCGTGTGCAGCTGACCGAGAGGATTCCGGAGGCCTCCTCGAACAGGGGCCGATCGACGTCTGTGGCCTTGGCAGCCAAAGACGGATCCTGACCGGCACGGTCCCTTGTGCCCTCAACTCAGGCCTTCGGGAAGACCACTGCCCTGCTGTGGGTTCGGCGCCTGGAGCCTCCTGGGACCTAACCCTAACCCTAACCCCACACCGAACGGGGACCCTCCACCGAAACCTAAGCCGGCCTCGACCCCTAACCCTGCACTTGAGCCGCCTTGCTGCATGGGCCCTCACTTCAGCCCTCGAGGGAGATCACGAGACCGGAGTCGCTTCGGCCCTGGCCACGTCCCTGGACCGAACCCTAACCCTAGCTAAGGCTCTCTCCCCAAGAGGACCCAATGCCAACGTCTGACAACACCACGCGCCTGGGGTCCGGAAGAGGTGCAGGCTGACTCGGCATGGAACCTGGAAGCGCACCATGTCGTTTCCCAGGCCCGGCTGCAGCTGCCGAGAGGATTCCGGAGGCCTCCTCGACCAGGGGCCCAATCACGTGTGTGGCCTTGGCAGCCAAAGACGGATCCTGACCGGCACGGTCCCTTGTGCCCTCAACTCAGGCCTTCGGGAAGACCACTGCCCTGCTGTGGGTTGGGCGCCTGGAGCCTCCTGGGACCTAACCCTAACCCTACCCGTACCCCGAACCGGGACCCTCCACCGCAACCTAAGCCTGCCTCGAACCCCAACCCTGCAATGGAGCCGCCTTCTGGCATGGGCCCTCACTTCAGCCCTCGAGGGAGATCACGAGACTGGAGTCGATTCAGCCCTGGCCACGTCCCTGGACCAAACCCTAACCCTAGCTAAGGCTCCCTCCCCATGGGGACCCCATGCCAAATTCTGAAAAGACCACGCGCCTGGGGTCCAGAGGCGGTGCGGGCTGACTCGGCATGGAAGCTGCAAGCTCACCACGTGGTTTCCCAGGCCCGTGTGCAGCTGACCGAGAGGATTCCGGAGGCCTCCTCGAACAGGGGCCGATCGACGTCTGTGGCCTTGGCAGCCAAAGACGGATCCTGACCGGCACGGTCCCTTGTGCCCTCAACTCAGGCCTTCGGGAAGACCACTGCCCTGCTGTGGGTTCGGCGCCTGGAGCCTCCTGGGACCTAACCCTAACCCTAACCCCACACCGAACGGGGACCCTCCACCGAAACCTAAGCCGGCCTCGACCCCTAACCCTGCACTTGAGCCGCCTTGCTGCATGGGCCCTCACTTCAGCCCTCGAGGGAGATCACGAGACCGGAGTCGCTTCGGCCCTGGCCACGTCCCTGGACCGAACCCTAACCCTAGCTAAGGCTCTCTCCCCAAGAGGACCCAATGCCAACGTCTGACAACACCACGCGCCTGGGGTCCGGAAGAGGTGCAGGCTGACTCGGCATGGAACCTGGAAGCGCACCATGTCGTTTCCCAGGCCCGGCTGCAGCTGCCGAGGGGATTCCGGAGGCCTCCTCGACCAGGGGCCCAATCACGTGTGTGGCCTTGGCAGCCAAAGACGGATCCTGACCGGCACGGTCCCTTGTGCCCTCAACTCAGGCCTTCGGGAAGACCACTGCCCTGCTGTGGGTTGGGCGCCTGGAGCCTCCTGGGACCTAACCCTAACCCTAACCGTACCCCGAACCGGGACCCTCCACCGCAACCTAAGCCTGCCTCGAACCCCAACCCTGCAATGGAGCCGCCTTCTGGCATGGGCCCTCACTTCAGCCCTCGAGGGAGATCACGAGACTGGAGTCGATTCAGCCCTGGCCACGTCCCTGGACCAAACCCTAACCCTAGCTAAGGCTCCCTCCCCATGGGGACCCCATGCCAAAGTCTGACAAGACCACGCGCCTGGGGTCCAGAGGCGGTGCGGGCTGACTCGGCATGGAAGCTGCAAGCTCACCACGTGGTTTCCCAGGCCCGTGTGCAGCTGACCGAGAGGATTCCGGAGGCCTCCTCGAACAGGGGCCGATCGACGTCTGTGGCCTTGGCAGCCAAAGACGGATCCTGACCGGCACGGTCCCTTGTGCCCTCAACTCAGGCCTTCGGGAAGACCACTGCCCTGCTGTGGGTTCGGCGCCTGGAGCCTCCTGGGACCTAACCCTAACCCTAACCCCACACCGAACGGGGACCCTCCACCGAAACCTAAGCCGGCCTCGACCCCTAACCCTGCACTTGAGCCGCCTTGCTGCATGGGCCCTCACTTCAGCCCTCGAGGGAGATCACGAGACCGGAGTCGCTTCGGCCCTGGCCACGTCCCTGGACCGAACCCTAACCCTAGCTAAGGCTCTCTCCCCAAGAGGACCCAATGCCAACGTCTGACAACACCACGCGCCTGGGGTCCGGAAGAGGTGCAGGCTGACTCGGCATGGAACCTGGAAGCGCACCATGTCGTTTCCCAGGCCCGGCTGCAGCTGCCGAGAGGATTCCGGAGGCCTCCTCGACCAGGGGCCCAATCACGTGTGTGGCCTTGGCAGCCAAAGACGGATCCTGACCGGCACGGTCCCTTGTGCCCTCAACTCAGCCCTTGGGGGAGACCACTGCCCTGCTGTGGTTTGGGCGCCTGGAGCCTCCTGGGACCTAACCCTAACCCTAACCGTACCCCGAACCGGGACCCTCCACCGCAACCTAAGCCTGCCTCGAACCCCAACCCTGCAATGGAGCCGCCTTCTGGCATGGGCCCTCACTTCAGCCCTCGAGGGAGATCACGAGACCGGAGTCGATTCAGCCCTGGCCACTTCCCTGGACCAAACCCTAACCCTAGCTAAGGCTCCCTCCCCATGGGGACCCCATGCCAAAGTCTGACAAGACCACGCGCCTGGGGTCCAGAGGCGGTGCGGGCTGACTCGGCATGGAAGCTGCAAGCTCACCATGTGGTTTCCCAGGCCCGTGTGCAGCTGACCGAGAGGATTCCGGAGGCCTCCTTGAACAGGGGCCGATCGACGTCTGTGGCCTTGGCAGCCAAAGACGGATCCTGACCGGCACGGTCCCTTGTGCCCTCAACTCAGGCCTTCGGGAAGACCACTGCCCTGCTGTGGGTTCGGCGCCTGGAGCCTCCTGGGACCTAACCCTAACCCTAACCCCACTCCGAACGGGGACCCTCCACCGAAACCTAAGCCGGCCTCGACCCCTAACCCTGCACTTGAGCCGCCTTGCTGCATGGGCCCTCACTTCAGCCCTCGAGGGAGATCACGAGACCGGAGTCGCTTCGGCCCTGGCCACGTCCCTGGACCGAACCCTAACCCTAGCTAAGGCTCTCTCCCCAAGAGGACCCAATGCCAACGTCTGACAACACCACGCGCCTGGGGTCCGGAAGAGGTGCAGGCTGACTCGGCATGGAACCTGGAAGCGCACCATGTCGTTTCCCAGGCCCGGCTGCAGCTGCCGAGAGGATTCCGGAGGCCTCCTCGACCAGGGGCCCAATCACGTGTGTGGCCTTGGCAGCCAAAGACGGATCCTGACCGGCACGGTCCCTTGTGCCCTCAACTCAGCCCTTGGGGGAGACCACTGCCCTGCTGTGGTTTGGGCGCCTGGAGCCTCCTGGGACCTAACCCTAACCCTAACCGTACCCCGAACCGGGACCCTCCACCGCAACCTAAGCCTGCCTCGAACCCCAACCCTGCAATGGAGCCGCCTTCTGGCATGGGCCCTCACTTCAGCCCTCGAGGGAGATCACGAGACCGGAGTCGATTCAGCCCTGGCCACTTCCCTGGACCAAACCCTAACCCTAGCTAAGGCTCCCTCCCCATGGGGACCCCATGCCAAAGTCTGACAAGACCACGCGCCTGGGGTCCAGAGGCGGTGCGGGCTGACTCGGCATGGAAGCTGCAAGCTCACCATGTGGTTTCCCAGGCCCGTGTGCAGCTGACCGAGAGGATTCCGGAGGCCTCCTCGAACATGGGCCGATCGACGTCTGTGGCCTTGGCAGCCAAAGACGGATCCTGACCGGCACGGTCCCTTGTGCCCTCAACTCAGGCCTTCGGGAAGACCACTGCCCTGCTGTGGGTTCGGCGCCTGGAGCCTCCTGGGACCTAACCCTAACCCTAACCCCACACCGAACGGGGACCCTCCACCGAAACCTAAGCCGGCCTCGACCCCTAACCCTGCACTTGAGCCGCCTTGCTGCATGGGACCTCACTTCAGCCCTCGAGGGAGATCACGAGACCGGAGTCGCTTCGGCCCTGGCCACGTCCCTGGACCGAACCCTAACCCTAGCTAAGGCTCTCTCCCCAAGAGGACCCAATGCCAACGTCTGACAACACCACGCGCCTGGGGTCCGGAAGAGGTGCAGGCTGACTCGGCATGGAACCTGGAAGCGCACCATGTCGTTTCCCAGGCCCGGCTGCAGCTGCCGAGGGGATTCCGGAGGCCTCCTCGACCACGGGCCCAATCACGTGTGTGGCCTTGGCAGCCAAAGACGGATCCTGACCGGCAAGGTCCCTTGTGCCCTCAACTCAGGCCTTCGGGAAGACCACTGCCCTGCTGTGGGTTCGGCGCCTGGAGCCTCCTGGGACCTAACCCTAACCCTAACCCCACACCGAACGGGGACCCTCCACCGAAACCTAAGCCTGCCTCGACCCCTAACCCTGCACTTGAGCCGCCTTGCTGCATGGGCCCTCACTTCAGCCCTCGAGGGAGATCACGAGACCGGAGTCGCTTCGGCCCTGGCCACGTCCCTGGACCGAACCCTAACCCTAGCTAAGGCTCTCTCCCCAAGAGGACCCAATGCCAACGTCTGACAACACCACGCGCCTGGGGTCCGGAAGAGGTGCAGGCTGACTCGGCATGGAACCTGGAAGCGCACCATGTCGTTTCCCAGGCCCGGCTGCAGCTGTCGAGGGGATTCCGGAGGCCTCCTCGACCAGGGGCCCAATCACGTGTGTGGCCTTGGCAGCCAAAGACGGATCCTGACCGGCACGGTCCCTTGTGCCCTCAACTCAGGCCTTCGGGAAGACCACTGCCCTGCTGTGGGTTGGGCGCCTGGAGCCTCCTGGGACCTAACCCTAACCCTAACCGTACCCCGAACCGGGACCCTCCACCGCAACCTAAGCCTGCCTCGAACCCCAACCCTGCAATGGAGCCGCCTTCTGGCATGGGCCCTCACTTCAGCCCTCGAGGGAGATCACGAGACTGGAGTCGATTCAGCCCTGGCCACGTCCCTGGACCAAACCCTAACCCTAGCTAAGGCTCCCTCCCCATGGGGACCCCATGCCAAATTCTGAAAAGACCACGCGCCTGGGGTCCAGAGGCGGTGCGGGCTGACTCGGCATGGAAGCTGCAATCTCACCACGTGGTTTCCCAGGCCCGTGTGCAGCTGACCGAGAGGATTCCGGAGGCCTCCTCGAACAGGGGCCGATCGACGTCTGTGGCCTTGGCAGCCAAAGACGGATCCTGACCGGCACGGTCCCTTGTGCCCTCAACTCAGGCCTTCGGGAAGACCACTGCCCTGCTGTGGGTTCGGCGCCTGGAGCCTCCTGGGACCTAACCCTAACCCTAACCCCACACCGAACGGGGACCCTCCACCGAAACCTAAGCCGGCCTCGACCCCTAACCCTGCACTTGAGCCGCCTTGCTGCATGGGCCCTCACTTCAGCCCTCGAGGGAGATCACGAGACCGGAGTCGCTTCGGCCCTGGCCACGTCCCTGGACCGAACCCTAACCCTAGCTAAGGCTCTCTCCCCAAGAGGACCCAATGCCAACGTCTGACAACACCACGCGCCTGGGGTCCGGAAGATGTGCAGGCTGACTCGGCATGGAACCTGGAAGCGCACCATGTCGTTTCCCAGGCCCGGCTGCAGCTGCCGAGAGGATTCCGGAGGCCTCCTCGACCAGGGGCCCAATCACGTGTGTGGCCTTGGCAGCCAAAGACGGATCCTGACCGGCACGGTCCCTTGTGCCCTCAACTCAGCCCTTGGGGGAGACCACTGCCCTGCTGTGGTTTGGGCGCCTGGAGCCTCCTGGGACCTAACCCTAACCCTAACCGTACCCCAAACCGGGACCCTCCACCGCAACCTAAGCCTGCCTCGAACCCCAACCCTGCAATGGAGCCGCCTTCTGGCATGGGCCCTCACTTCAGCCCTCGAGGGAGATCACGAGACCGGAGTCGATTCAGCCCTGGCCACTTCCCTGGACCAAACCCTAACCCTAGCTAAGGCTCCCTCCCCATGGGGACCCCATGCCAAAGTCTGACAAGACCACGCGCCTGGGGTCCAGAGGCGGTGCGGGCTGACTCGGCATGGAAGCTGCAAGCTCACCATGTGGTTTCCCAGGCCCGTGTGCAGCTGACCGAGAGGATTCCGGAGGCCTCCTCGAACAGGGGCCGATCGACGTCTGTGGCCTTGGCAGCCAAAGACGGATCCTGACCGGCACGGTCCCTTGTGCCCTCAACTCAGGCCTTCGGGAAGACCACTGCCCTGCTGTGGGTTCGGCGCCTGGAGCCTCCTGGGACCTAACCCTAACCCTAACCCCACTCCGAACGGGGACCCTCCACCGAAACCTAAGCCGGCCTCGACCCCTAACCCTGCACTTGAGCCGCCTTGCTGCATGGGCCCTCACTTCAGCCCTCGAGGGAGATCACGAGACCGGAGTCGCTTCGGCCCTGGCCACGTCCCTGGACCGAACCCTAACCCTAGCTAAGGCTCTCTCCCCAAGAGGACCCAATGCCAACGTCTGACAACACCACGCGCCTGGGGTCCGGAAGAGGTGCAGGCTGACTCGTCATGGAACCTGGAAGCGCACCATGTCGTTTCCCAGGCCCGGCTGCAGCTGCCGAGGGGATTCCGGAGGCCTCCTCGACCAGGGGCCCAATCACGTGTGTGGCCTTGGCAGCCAAAGACGGATCCTGACCGGCACGGTCCCTTGTGCCCTCAACTCAGGCCTTCGGGAAGACCACTGCCCTGCTGTGGGTTGGGCGCCTGGAGCCTCCTGGGACCTAACCCTAACCCTAACCGTACCCCGAACCGGGACCCTCCACCGCAACCTAAGCCTGCCTCGAACCCCAACCCTGCAATGGAGCCGCCTTCTGGCATGGGCCCTCACTTCAGCCCTCGAGGGAGATCACGAGACTGGAGTCGATTCAGCCCTGGCCACGTCCCTGGACCAAACCCTAACCCTAGCTAAGGCTCCCTCCCCATGGGGACCCCATGCCAAATTCTGAAGACCACGCGCCTGGGGTCCAGAGGCGGTGCGGGCTGACTCGGCATGGAAGCTGCAAGCTCACCACGTGGTTTCCCAGGCCCGTGTGCAGCTGACCGAGAGGATTCCGGAGGCCTCCTCGAACAGGGGCCGATCGACGTCTGTGGCCTTGGCAGCCAAAGACGGATCCTGACCGGCACGGTCCCTTGTGCCCTCAACTCAGGCCTTCGGGAAGACCACTGCCCTGCTGTGGGTTCGGCGCCTGGAGCCTCCTGGGACCTAACCCTAACCCTAACCCCACACCGAACGGGGACCCTCCACCGAAACCTAAGCCGGCCTCGACCCCTAACCCTGCACTTGAGCCGCCTTGCTGCATGGGCCCTCACTTCAGCCCTCGAGGGAGATCACGAGACCGGAGTCGCTTCGGCCCTGGCCACGTCCCTGGACCGAACCCTAACCCTAGCTAAGGCTCTCTCCCCAAGAGGACCCAATGCCAACGTCTGACAACACCACGCGCCTGGGGTCCGGAAGAGGTGCAGGCTGACTCGGCATGGAACCTGGAAGCGCACCATGTCGTTTCCCAGGCCCGGCTGCAGCTGCCGAGAGGATTCCGGAGGCCTCCTCGACCAGGGGCCCAATCACGTGTGTGGCCTTGGCAGCCAAAGACGGATCCTGACCGGCACGGTCCCTTGTGCCCTCAACTCAGGCCTTCGGGAAGACCACTGCCCTGCTGTGGGTTGGGCGCCTGGAGCCTCCTGGGACCTAACCCTAACCCTACCCGTACCCCGAACCGGGACCCTCCACCGCAACCTAAGCCTGCCTCGAACCCCAACCCTGCAATGGAGCCGCCTTCTGGCATGGGCCCTCACTTCAGCCCTCGAGGGAGATCACGAGACTGGAGTCGATTCAGCCCTGGCCACGTCCCTGGACCAAACCCTAACCCTAGCTAAGGCTCCCTCCCCATGGGGACCCCATGCCAAATTCTGAAAAGACCACGCGCCTGGGGTCCAGAGGCGGTGCGGGCTGACTCGGCATGGAAGCTGCAAGCTCACCACGTGGTTTCCCAGGCCCGTGTGCAGCTGACCGAGAGGATTCCGGAGGCCTCCTCGAACAGGGGCCGATCGACGTCTGTGGCCTTGGCAGCCAAAGACGGATCCTGACCGGCACGGTCCCTTGTGCCCTCAACTCAGGCCTTCGGGAAGACCACTGCCCTGCTGTGGGTTCGGCGCCTGGAGCCTCCTGGGACCTAACCCTAACCCTAACCCCACACCGAACGGGGACCCTCCACCGAAACCTAAGCCGGCCTCGACCCCTAACCCTGCACTTGAGCCGCCTTGCTGCATGGGCCCTCACTTCAGCCCTCGAGGGAGATCACGAGACCGGAGTCGCTTCGGCCCTGGCCACGTCCCTGGACCGAACCCTAACCCTAGCTAAGGCTCTCTCCCCAAGAGGACCCAATGCCAACGTCTGACAACACCACGCGCCTGGGGTCCGGAAGAGGTGCAGGCTGACTCGGCATGGAACCTGGAAGCGCACCATGTCGTTTCCCAGGCCCGGCTGCAGCTGCCGAGGGGATTCCGGAGGCCTCCTCGACCAGGGGCCCAATCACGTGTGTGGCCTTGGCAGCCAAAGACGGATCCTGACCGGCACGGTCCCTTGTGCCCTCAACTCAGGCCTTCGGGAAGACCACTGCCCTGCTGTGGGTTGGGCGCCTGGAGCCTCCTGGGACCTAACCCTAACCCTAACCGTACCCCGAACCGGGACCCTCCACCGCAACCTAAGCCTGCCTCGAACCCCAACCCTGCAATGGAGCCGCCTTCTGGCATGGGCCCTCACTTCAGCCCTCGAGGGAGATCACGAGACTGGAGTCGATTCAGCCCTGGCCACGTCCCTGGACCAAACCCTAACCCTAGCTAAGGCTCCCTCCCCATGGGGACCCCATGCCAAAGTCTGACAAGACCACGCGCCTGGGGTCCAGAGGCGGTGCGGGCTGACTCGGCATGGAAGCTGCAAGCTCACCACGTGGTTTCCCAGGCCCGTGTGCAGCTGACCGAGAGGATTCCGGAGGCCTCCTCGAACAGGGGCCGATCGACGTCTGTGGCCTTGGCAGCCAAAGACGGATCCTGACCGGCACGGTCCCTTGTGCCCTCAACTCAGGCCTTCGGGAAGACCACTGCCCTGCTGTGGGTTCGGCGCCTGGAGCCTCCTGGGACCTAACCCTAACCCTAACCCCACACCGAACGGGGACCCTCCACCGAAACCTAAGCCGGCCTCGACCCCTAACCCTGCACTTGAGCCGCCTTGCTGCATGGGCCCTCACTTCAGCCCTCGAGGGAGATCACGAGACCGGAGTCGCTTCGGCCCTGGCCACGTCCCTGGACCGAACCCTAACCCTAGCTAAGGCTCTCTCCCCAAGAGGACCCAATGCCAACGTCTGACAACACCACGCGCCTGGGGTCCGGAAGAGGTGCAGGCTGACTCGGCATGGAACCTGGAAGCGCACCATGTCGTTTCCCAGGCCCGGCTGCAGCTGCCGAGAGGATTCCGGAGGCCTCCTCGACCAGGGGCCCAATCACGTGTGTGGCCTTGGCAGCCAAAGACGGATCCTGACCGGCACGGTCCCTTGTGCCCTCAACTCAGCCCTTGGGGGAGACCACTGCCCTGCTGTGGTTTGGGCGCCTGGAGCCTCCTGGGACCTAACCCTAACCCTAACCGTACCCCGAACCGGGACCCTCCACCGCAACCTAAGCCTGCCTCGAACCCCAACCCTGCAATGGAGCCGCCTTCTGGCATGGGCCCTCACTTCAGCCCTCGAGGGAGATCACGAGACCGGAGTCGATTCAGCCCTGGCCACTTCCCTGGACCAAACCCTAACCCTAGCTAAGGCTCCCTCCCCATGGGGACCCCATGCCAAAGTCTGACAAGACCACGCGCCTGGGGTCCAGAGGCGGTGCGGGCTGACTCGGCATGGAAGCTGCAAGCTCACCATGTGGTTTCCCAGGCCCGTGTGCAGCTGACCGAGAGGATTCCGGAGGCCTCCTCGAACAGGGGCCGATCGACGTCTGTGGCCTTGGCAGCCAAAGACGGATCCTGACCGGCACGGTCCCTTGTGCCCTCAACTCAGGCCTTCGGGAAGACCACTGCCCTGCTGTGGGTTCGGCGCCTGGAGCCTCCTGGGACCTAACCCTAACCCTAACCCCACTCCGAACGGGGACCCTCCACCGAAACCTAAGCCGGCCTCGACCCCTAACCCTGCACTTGAGCCGCCTTGCTGCATGGGCCCTCACTTCAGCCCTCGAGGGAGATCACGAGACCGGAGTCGCTTCGGCCCTGGCCACGTCCCTGGACCGAACCCTAACCCTAGCTAAGGCTCTCTCCCCAAGAGGACCCAATGCCAACGTCTGACAACACCACGCGCCTGGGGTCCGGAAGAGGTGCAGGCTGACTCGGCATGGAACCTGGAAGCGCACCATGTCGTTTCCCAGGCCCGGCTGCAGCTGCCGAGGGGATTCCGGAGGCCTCCTCGACCAGGGGCCCAATCACGTGTGTGGCCTTGGCAGCCAAAGACGGATCCTGACCGGCACGGTCCCTTGTGCCCTCAACTCAGGCCTTCGGGAAGACCACTGCCCTGCTGTGGGTTGGGCGCCTGGAGCCTCCTGGGACCTAACCCTAACCCTACCCGTACCCCGAACCGGGACCCTCCACCGCAACCTAAGCCTGCCTCGAACCCCAACCCTGCAATGGAGCCGCCTTCTGGCATGGGCCCTCACTTCAGCCCTCGAGGGAGATCACGAGACTGGAGTCGATTCAGCCCTGGCCACGTCCCTGGACCAAACCCTAACCCTAGCTAAGGCTCCCTCCCCATGGGGACCCCATGCCAAATTCTGAAAAGACCACGCGCCTGGGGTCCAGAGGCGGTGCGGGCTGACTCGGCATGGAAGCTGCAAGCTCACCACGTGGTTTCCCAGGCCCGTGTGCAGCTGACCGAGAGGATTCCGGAGGCCTCCTCGAACAGGGGCCGATCGACGTCTGTGGCCTTGGCAGCCAAAGACGGATCCTGACCGGCACGGTCCCTTGTGCCCTCAACTCAGGCCTTCGGGAAGACCACTGCCCTGCTGTGGGTTCGGCGCCTGGAGCCTCCTGGGACCTAACCCTAACCCTAACCCCACACCGAACGGGGACCCTCCACCGAAACCTAAGCCGGCCTCGACCCCTAACCCTGCACTTGAGCCGCCTTGCTGCATGGGCCCTCACTTCAGCCCTCGAGGGAGATCACGAGACCGGAGTCGCTTCGGCCCTGGCCACGTCCCTGGACCGAACCCTAACCCTAGCTAAGGCTCTCTCCCCAAGAGGACCCAATGCCAACGTCTGACAACACCACGCGCCTGGGGTCCGGAAGAGGTGCAGGCTGACTCGGCATGGAACCTGGAAGCGCACCATGTCGTTTCCCAGGCCCGGCTGCAGCTGCCGAGGGGATTCCGGAGGCCTCCTCGACCAGGGGCCCAATCACGTGTGTGGCCTTGGCAGCCAAAGACGGATGCTGACCGGCACGGTCCCTTGTGCCCTCAACTCAGGCCTTCGGGAAGACCACTGCCCTGCTGTGGGTTGGGCGCCTGGAGCCTCCTGGGACCTAACCCTAACCCTAACCGTACCCCGAACCTGGACCCTCCACCGCAACCTAAGCCTGCCTCGAACCCCAACCCTGCAATGGAGCCGCCTTCTGGCATGGGCCCTCACTTCAGCCCTCGAGGGAGATCACGAGACTGGAGTCGATTCAGCCCTGGCCACGTCCCTGGACCAAACCCTAACCCTAGCTAAGGCTCCCTCCCCATGGGGACCCCATGCCAAAGTCTGACAAGACCACGCGCCTGGGGTCCAGAGGCGGTGCGGGCTGACTCGGCATGGAAGCTGCAAGCTCACCATGTGGTTTCCCAGGCCCGTGTGCAGCTGACCGAGAGGATTCCCGAGGCCTCCTCGAACAGGGGCCGATCGACGTCTGTGGCCTTGGCAGCCAAAGACGGATCCTGACCGGCACGGTCCCTTGTGCCCTCAACTCAGGCCTTCGGGAAGACCACTGCCCTGCTGTGGGTTCGGCGCCTGGAGCCTCCTGGGACCTAACCCTAACCCTAACCCCACTCCGAACGGGGACCCTCCACCGAAACCTAAGCCGGCCTCGACCCCTAACCCTGCACTTGAGCCGCCTTGCTGCATGGGCCCTCACTTCAGCCCTCGAGGGAGATCACGAGACCGGAGTCGCTTCGGCCCTGGCCACGTCCCTGGACCGAACCCTAACCCTAGCTAAGGCTCTCTCCCCAAGAGGACCCAATGCCAACGTCTGACAACACCACGCGCCTGGGGTCCGGAAGAGGTGCAGGCTGACTCGGCATGGAACCTGGAAGCGCACCATGTCGTTTCCCAGGCCCGGCTGCAGCTGCCGAGGGGATTCCGGAGGCCTCCTCGACCAGGGGCCCAATCACGTGTGTGGCCTTGGCAGCCAAAGACGGATCCTGACCGGCACGGTCCCTTGTGCCCTCAACTCAGCCCTTGGGGGAGACCACTGCCCTGCTGTGGTTTGGGCGCCTGGAGCCTCCTGGGACCTAACCCTAACCCTAACCGTACCCCGAACCGGGACCCTCCACCGCAACCTAAGCCTGCCTCGAACCCCAACCCTGCAATGGAGCCGCCTTCTGGCATGGGCCCTCACTTCAGCCCTCGAGGGAGATCACGAGACTGGAGTCGATTCAGCCCTGGCCACGTCCCTGGACCAAACCCTAACCCTAGCTAAGGCTCCCTCCCCATGGGGACCCCATGCCAAAGTCTGACAAGACCACGCGCCTGGGGTCCAGAGGCGGTGCGGGCTGATTCGGCATGGAAGCTGCAAGCTCACCATGTGGTTTCCCAGGCCCGTGTGCAGCTGACCGAGAGGATTCCGGAGGCCTCCTCGAACAGGGGCCGATCGACGTCTGTGGCCTTGGCAGCCAAAGACGGATCCTGACCGGCACGGTCCCTTGTGCCCTCAACTCAGGCCTTCGGGAAGACCACTGCCCTGCTGTGGGTTCGGCGCCTGGAGCCTCCTGGGACCTAACCCTAACCCTAACCCCACACCGAACGGGGACCCTCCACCGAAACCTAAGCCGGCCTCGACCCCTAACCCTGCACTTGAGCCGCCTTGCTGCATGGGCCCTCACTTCAGCCCTCGAGGGAGATCACGAGACCGGAGTCGCTTCGGCCCTGGCCACGTCCCTGGACCGAACCCTAACCCTAGCTAAGGCTCTCTCCCCATGAGGACCCAATGCCAACGTCTGACAACACCACGCGCCTGGGGTCCGGAAGAGGTGCAGGCTGACTCGGCATGGAACCTGGAAGCACACCATGTCGTTTCCCAGGCCCGGCTGCAGCTGCCGAGGGGATTCCGGAGGCCTCCTCGACCAGGGTCCCAATCACGTGTGTGGCCTTGGCAGCCAAAGACGGATGCTGACCGGCACGGTCCCTTGTGCCCTCAACTCAGCCCTTGGGGGAGACCACTGCCCTGCTGTGGGTTGGGCGCCTGGAGCCTCCTGGGACCTAACCCTAACCCTAACCGTACCCCGAACCGGGACCCTCCACCGCAACCTAAGCCTGCCTCGAACCCCAACCCTGCAATGGAGCCGCCTTCTGGCATGGGCCCTCACTTCAGCCCTCGAGGGAGATCACGAGACTGGAGTCGATTCAGCCCTGGCCACGTCCCTGGACCAAACCCTAACCCTAGCTAAGGCTCCCTCCCCATGGGGACCCCATGCCAAATTCTGACAAGACCACGCGCCTGGGGTCCAGAGGCGGTGCGGGCTGACTCGGCATGGAAGCTGCAAGCTCACCATGTGGTTTCCCAGGCCCGTGTGCAGCTGACCGAGAGGATTCCGGAGGCCTCCTCGAACAGGGGCCGATCGACGTCTGTGGCCTTGGCAGCCAAAGACGGATCCTGACCGGCACGGTCCCTTGTGCCCTCAACTCAGGCCTTCGGGAAGACCACTGCCCTGCTGTGGGTTCGGCGCCTGGAGCCTCCTGGGACCTAACCCTAACTCTAACCCCACACCGAACGGGGACCCTCCACCGAAACCTAAGCCGGCCTCGACCCCTAACCCTGCACTTGAGCCGCCTTGCTGCATGGGCCCTCACTTCAGCCCTCGAGGGAGATCACGAGACCGGAGTCGCTTCGGCCCTGGCCACGTCCCTGGACCGAACCCTAACCCTAGCTAAGGCTCTCTCCCCAAGAGGACCCAATACCAACGTCTGACAACACCACGCGCCTGGGGTCCGGAAGAGGTGCAGGCTGACTCGGCATGGAACCTGGAAGCGCACCATGTCGTTTCCCAGGCCCGGCTGCAGCTGCCGAGGGGATTCCGGAGGCCTCCTCGACCAGGGGCCCAATCACGTGTGTGGCCTTGGCAGCCAAAGACGGATCCTGACCAGCACGGTCCCTTGTGCCCTCAACTCAGGCCTTCGGGAAGACCACTGCCCTGCTGTGGGTTCGGCGCCTGGAGCCTCCTGGGACCTAACCCTAACCCTAACCCCGCACCGAACGGGGACCCTCCACCGAAACCTAAGCCGGCCTCGACCCCTAACCCTGCACTTGAGCCGCCTTGCTGCATGGGCCCTCACTTCAGCCCTCGAGGGAGATCACGAGACCGGAGTCGCTTCGGCCCTGGCCACGTCCCTGGACCGAACCCTAACCCTAGCTAAGGCTCTCTCCCCAAGAGGACCCAATGCCAACGTCTGACAACACCACGCGCCTGGGGTCCGGAAGAGGTGCAGGCTGACTCGGCATGGAACCTGGAAGCGCACCATGTCGTTTCCCAGGCCCGGCTGCAGCTGCCGAGGGGATTCCGGAGGCCTCCTCGACCAGGGGCCCAATCACGTGTGTGGCCTTGGCAGCCAAAGACGGATCCTGACCGGCACGGTCCCTTGTGCCCTCAACTCAGCCCTTGGGGGAGACCACTGCCCTGCTGTGGGTTGGGCGCCTGGAGCCTCCTGGGACCTAACCCTAACCCTAACCGTACCCCGAACCGGGACCCTCCACCGCAACCTAAGCCTGCCTCGAACCCCAACCCTGCAATGGAGCCGCCTTCTGGCATGGGCCCTCACTTCAGCCCTCGAGGGAGATCACGAGACTGGAGTCGATTCAGCCCTGGCCACGTCCCTGGACCAAACCCTAACCCTAGCTAAGGCTCCCTCCCCATGGGGACCCCATGCCAAAGTCTGACAAGACCACGCGCCTGGGGTCCAGAGGCGGTGCGGGCTGACTCGGCATGGAAGCTGCAAGCTCACCATGTGGTTTCCCAGGCCCGTGTGCAGCTGACCGAGAGGATTCCGGAGGCCTCCTCGAACAGGGGCCGATCGACGTCTGTGGCCTTGGCAGCCAAAGACGGATCCTGACCGGCACGGTCCCTTGTGCCCTCAACTCAGGCCTTCGGGAAGACCACTGCCCTGCTGTGGGTTCGGCGTCTGGAGCCTCCTGGGACCTAACCCTAACCCTAACCCCACACCGAACGGGGACCCTCCACCGAAACCTAAGCCGGCCTCGACCCCTAACCCTGCACTTGAGCCGCCTTGCTGCATGGGCCCTCACTTCAGCCCTCGAGGGAGATCATGAGACCGGAGTCGCTTCGGCCCTGGCCACGTCCCTGGACCGAACCCTAACCCTAGCTAAGGCTCTCTCCCCATGAGGACCCAATGCCAACGTCTGACAACACCACGCGCCTGGGGTCCGGAAGAGGTGCAGGCTGACTCGGCATGGAACCTGGAAGCACACCATGTCGTTTCCCAGGCCCGGCTGCAGCTGCCGAGGGGATTCCGGAGGCCTCCTCGACCAGGGGCCCAATCACGTGTGTGGCCTTGGCAGCCAAAGACGGATGCTGACCGGCACGGTCCCTTGTGCCCTCAACTCAGCCCTTGGGGGAGACCACTGCCCTGCTGTGGGTTGGGCGCCTGGAGCCTCCTGGGACCTAACCCTAACCCTAACCGTACCCCGAACCGGGACCCTCCACCGCAACCTAAGCCTGCCTCGAACCCCAACCCTGCAATGGAGCCGCCTTCTGGCATGGGCCCTCACTTCAGCCCTCGAGGGAGATCACGAGACTGGAGTCGATTCAGCCCTGGCCACGTCCCTGGACCATACCCTAACCCTAGCTAAGGCTCCCTCCCCATGGGGACCCCATGCCAAAGTCTGACAAGACCACGCGCCTGGGGTCCAGAGGCGGTGCGGGCTGACTCGGCATGGAAGCTGCAAGCTCACCATGTGGTTTCCCAGGCCCGTGTGCAGCTGACCGAGAGGATTCCGGAGGCCTCCTCGAACAGGGGCCGATCGACGTCTGTGGCCTTGGCAGCCAAAGACGGATCCTAACCGGCACGGTCCCTTGTGCCCTCAACTCAGGCCTTCGGGAAGACCACTGCCCTGCTGTGGGTTCGGCGCCTGGAGCCTCCTGGGACCTAACCCTAACCCTAACCCCACACCGAACGGGGACCCTCCACCGAAACCTAAGCCGGCCTCGACCCCTAACCCTGCACTTGAGCCGCCTTGCTGCATGGGCCCTCACTTCAGCCCTCGAGGGAGATCACGAGACCGGAGTCGCTTCGGCCCTGGCCACGTCCCTGGACCGAACCCTAACCCTAGCTAAGGCTCTCTCCCCAAGAGGACCCAATACCAACGTCTGACAACACCACGCGCCTGGGGTCCGGAAGAGGTGCAGGCTGACTCGGCATGGAACCTGGAAGCGCACCATGTCGTTTCCCAGGCCCGGCTGCAGCTGCCGAGGGGATTCCGGAGGCCTCCTCGACCAGGGGCCCAATCACGTGTGTGGCCTTGGCAGCCAAAGACGGATCCTGACCGGCACGGTCCCTTGTGCCCTCAACTCAGCCCTTGGGGGAGACCACTGCCCTGCTGTGGTTTGGGCGCCTGGAGCCTCCTGGGACCTAACCCTAACCCTAACCGTACCCCGAACCGGGACCCTCCACCGCAACCTAAGCCTGCCTCGAACCCCAACCCTGCAATGGAGCCGCCTTCTGGCATGGGCCCTCACTTCAGCCCTCGAGGGAGATCACGAGACTGGAGTCGATTCAGCCCTGGCCACGTCCCTGGACCAAACCCTAACCCTAGCTAAGGCTCCCTCCCCATGGGGACCCCATGCCAAAGTCTGACAAGACCACGCGCCTGGGGTCCAGAGGCGGTGCGGGCTGACTCGGCATGGAAGCTGCAAGCTCACCATGTGGTTTCCCAGGCCCGTGTGCAGCTGACCGAGAGGATTCCGGAGGCCTCCTCGAACAGGGGCCGATCGACGTCTGTGGCCTTGGCAGCCAAAGACGGATCCTGACCGGCACGGTCCCTTGTGCCCTCAACTCAGGCCTTCGGGAAGACCACTGCCCTGCTGTGGGTTCGGCGCCTGGAGCCTCCTGGGACCTAACCCTAACCCTAACCCCACACCGAACGGGGACCCTCCACCGAAACCTAAGCCGGCCTCGACCCCTAACCCTGCACTTGAGCCGCCTTGCTGCATGGGCCCTCACTTCAGCCCTCGAGGGAGATCACGAGACCGGAGTCGCTTCGGCCCTGGCCACGTCCCTGGACCGAACCCTAACCCTAGCTAAGGCTCTCTCCCCAAGAGGACCCAATGCCAACGTCTGACAACACCACGCGCCTGGGGTCCGGAAGAGGTGCAGGCTGACTCGGCATGGAACCTGGAAGCGCACCATGTCGTTTCCCAGGCCCGGCTGCAGCTGCCGAGGGGATTCCGGAGGCCTCCTCGACCAGGGGCCCAATCACGTGTGTGGCCTTGGCAGCCAAAGACGGATCCTGACCGGCACGGTCCCTTGTGCCCTCAACTCAGCCCTTGGGGGAGACCACTGCCCTGCTGTGGGTTGGGCGCCTGGAGCCTCCTGGGACCTAACCCTAACCCTAACCGTACCCCGAACCGGGACCCTCCACCGCAACCTAAGCCTGCCTCGAACCCCAACCCTGCAATGGAGCCGCCTTCTGGCATGGGCCCTCACTTCAGCCCTCGAGGGAGATCACGAGACTGGAGTCGATTCAGCCCTGGCCACGTCCCTGGACCATACCCTAACCCTAGCTAAGGCTCCCTCCCCATGGGGACCCCATGCCAAAGTCTGACAAGACCACGCGCCTGGGGTCCAGAGGCGGTGCGGGCTGACTCGGCATGGAAGCTGCAAGCTCACCATGTGGTTTCCCAGGCCCGTGTGCAGCTGACCGAGAGGATTCCCGAGGCCTCCTCGAACAGGGGCCGATCGACGTCTGTGGCCTTGGCAGCCAAAGACGGATCCTGACCGGCACGGTCCCTTGTGCCCTCAACTCAGGCCTTCGGGAAGACCACTGCCCTGCTGTGGGTTCGGCGCCTGGAGCCTCCTGGGACCTAACCCTAACCCTAACCCCACACCGAACGGGGACCCTCCACCGAAACCTAAGCCGGCCTCGACCCCTAACCCTGCACTTGAGCCGCCTTGCTGCATGGGCCCTCACTTCAGCCCTCGAGGGAGATCACGAGACCGGAGTCGCTTCGGCCCTGGCCACGTCCCTGGACCGAACCCTAACCCTAGCTAAGGCTCTCTCCCCAAGAGGACCCAATACCAACGTCTGACAACACCACGCGCCTGGGGTCCGGAAGAGGTGCAGGCTGACTCGGCATGGAACCTGGAAGCGCACCATGTCGTTTCCCAGGCCCGGCTGCAGCTGCCGAGGGGATTCCGGAGGCCTCCTCGACCAGGGGCCCAATCACGTGTGTGGCCTTGGCAGCCAAAGACGGATCCTGACCAGCACGGTCCCTTGTGCCCTCAACTCAGGCCTTCGGGAAGACCACTGCCCTGCTGTGGGTTCGGCGCCTGGAGCCTCCTGGGACCTAACCCTAACCCTAACCCCACACCGAACGGGGACCCTCCACCGAAACCTAAGCCGGCCTCGACCCCTAACCCTGCACTTGAGCCGCCTTGCTGCATGGGCCCTCACTTCAGCCCTTGAGGGAGATCACGAGACCGGAGTCGCTTCGGCCCTGGCCACGTCCCTGGACCGAACCCTAACCCTAGCTAAGGCTCTCTCCCCAAGAGGACCCAATGCCAACGTCTGACAACACCACGCGCCTGGGGTCCGGAAGAGGTGCAGGCTGACTCGGCATGGAACCTGGAAGCGCACCATGTCGTTTCCCAGGCCCGGCTGCAGCTGCCGAGGGGATTCCGGAGGCCTCCTCGACCAGGGGCCCAATCACGTGTGTGGCCTTGGCAGCCAAAGACGGATCCTGACCGGCACGGTCCCTTGTGCCCTCAACTCAGCCCTTGGGGGAGACCACTGCCCTGCTGTGGTTTGGGCGCCTGGAGCCTCCTGGGACCTAACCCTAACCCTAACCGTACCCCGAACCGGGACCCTCCACCGCAACCTAAGCCTGCCTCGAACCCCAACCCTGCAATGGAGCCGCCTTCTGGCATGGGCCCTCACTTCAGCCCTCGAGGGAGATCACGAGACTGGAGTCGATTCAGCCCTGGCCACGTCCCTGGACCAAACCCTAACCCTAGCTAAGGCTCCCTCCCCATGGGGACCCCATGCCAAAGTCTGACAAGACCACGCGCCTGGGGTCCAGAGGCGGTGCGGGCTGACTCGGCATGGAAGCTGCAAGCTCACCATGTGGTTTCCCAGGCCCGTGTGCAGCTGACCGAGAGGATTCCGGAGGCCTCCTCGAACAGGGGCCGATCGACGTCTGTGGCCTTGGCAGCCAAAGACGGATCCTGACCGGCACGGTCCCTTGTGCCCTCAACTCAGGCCTTCGGGAAGACCACTGCCCTGCTGTGGGTTCGGCGCCTGGAGCCTCCTGGGACCTAACCCTAACCCTAACCCCACACCGAACGGGGACCCTCCACCGAAACCTAAGCCGGCCTCGACCCCTAACCCTGCACTTGAGCCGCCTTGCTGCATGGGCCCTCACTTCAGCCCTCGAGGGAGATCACGAGACCGGAGTCGCTTCGGCCCTGGCCACGTCCCTGGACCGAACCCTAACCCTAGCTAAGGCTCTCTCCCCATGAGGACCCAATGCCAACGTCTGACAACACCACGCGCCTGGGGTCCGGAAGAGGTGCAGGCTGACTCGGCATGGAACCTGGAAGCACACCATGTCGTTTCCCAGGCCCGGCTGCAGCTGCCGAGGGGATTCCGGAGGCCTCCTCGACCAGGGTCCCAATCACGTGTGTGGCCTTGGCAGCCAAAGACGGATGCTGACCGGCACGGTCCCTTGTGCCCTCAACTCAGCCCTTGGGGGAGACCACTGCCCTGCTGTGGGTTGGGCGCCTGGAGCCTCCTGGGACCTAACCCTAACCCTAACCGTACCCCGAACCGGGACCCTCCACCGCAACCTAAGCCTGCCTCGAACCCCAACCCTGCAATGGAGCCGCCTTCTGGCATGGGCCCTCACTTCAGCCCTCGAGGGAGATCACGAGACTGGAGTCGATTCAGCCCTGGCCACGTCCCTGGACCATACCCTAACCCTAGCTAAGGCTCCCTCCCCATGTGGACCCCATGCCAAAGTCTGACAAGACCACGCGCCTGGGGTCCAGAGGCGGTGCGGGCTGACTCGGCATGGAAGCTGCAAGCTCACCATGTGGTTTCCCCAGGCCCGTGTGCAGCTGACCGAGAGGATTCCGGAGGCCTCCTCGAACAGGGGCCGATCGACGTCTGTGGCCTTGGCAGCCAAAGACGGATCCTGACCGGCACGGTCCCTTGTGCCCTCAACTCAGGCCTTCGGGAAGACCACTGCCCTGCTGTGGGTTCGGCGCCTGGAGCCTCCTGGGACCTAACCCTAACCCTAACCCCACACCGAACGGGGACCCTCCACCGAAACCTAAGCCGGCCTCGACCCCTAACCCTGCACTTGAGCCGCCTTGCTGCATGGGCCCTCACTTCAGCCCTCGAGGGAGATCACGAGACCGGAGTCGCTTCGGCCCTGGCCACGTCCCTGGACCGAACCCTAAACCTAGCTAAGGCTCTCTCCCCAAGAGGGACCCAATACCAACGTCTGACAACACCACGCGCCTGGGGTCCGGAAGAGGTGCAGGCTGACTCGGCATGGAACCTGGAAGCGCACCATGTCGTTTCCCAGGGGGCCCGGCTGCAGCTGCCGAGGGGATTCCGGAGGGCCTCCTCGACCAGGGGCCCAATCACGTGTGTGGCCTTGGCAGCCAAAGACGGATGCTGACCGGCACGGTCCCTTGTGCCCTCAACTCAGCCCTTGGGGGAGACCACTGCCCTGCTGTGGTTTGGGCGCCTGAGCCTCCTGGGACCTAAACCTAACCCTAACCGTACCCCGAAACCGGGACCCTCCACCGCAACCTAAGCCTGCCTCGAACCCCAACCCTGCAATGGAGCCGCCTTCTGGCATGGGCCCTCACTTCAGCCCTCGAGGGAGATCACGAGACTGGAGTCGATCAGCCCTGGCCACGTCCCTGGACCAAACCCTAACCCTAGCTAAGGCTCCCTCCCCATGGGGACCCCATGCCAAAGTCTGACAAGACCACGCGCCTGGGTCCAGAGGCGGTGCGGGCTGACTCGGCATGGAAGCTGCAAAGCTCACCATGTGGTTTCCCAGGCCCGTGTGCAGCTGACCGAGAGGATTCCGGAGGCCTCCTCGAACAGGGGCCGATCGACGTCTGTGGCCTTGGCAGCCAAGACGGATCCTGACCGGCACGGTCCCTTGTGCCCTCAACTCAGGCCTTCGGGAAGACCACTGCCCTGCTGTGGGTTCGGCGCCTGGAGCCTCCTGGGACCTAACCCTAAACCCTAACCCCACACCGAACGGGGACCCTCCACCGAAACCTAAGCCGGCCTCGACCCCTAACCCTGCACTTGAGCCGCCTTGCTGCATGGGCCCTCACTTCAGCCCTCGAGGGAGATCACGAGACCGGAGTCGCTTCGGCCCTGGCCACGTCCCTGGACCGAACCCTAACCCTAGCTAAGGCTCTCTCCCCCATGAGGACCCCAATGCCAACGTCTGACAACACCACGCGCCTGGGGTCCGGAAGAGGTGCAGGCTGACTCGGCATGGAACCTGGAAGCACACCATGTCGTTTCCCAGGCCGGCTGCAGCTGCCGAGGGGATTCCGGAGGCCTCCTCGACCAGGGTCCCCAATCACGTGTGTGGCCTTGGCAGCCAAAGACGGATGCTGACCGGCACGGTCCCTTGTGCCCTCAACTCAGCCCTTGGGGGAGACCACTGCCCCTGCCTGTGGGTTGGGCGCCTGGAGCCTCCTGGGACCTAACCCTAACCCTAACCGTACCCCGAACCGGGGAACCCTCCACCGCAACCTAAGCCTGCCTCGAACCCCAACCCTGCAATGGAGCCGCCTTCTGGCATGGGCCCCTCACTTCAGCCCCTCGAGGGAGATCACGAGACTGGAGTCGATTCAGCCCTGGCCACGTCCCTGGACCATACCCTAACCCTAGCTAAGGCTCCCTCCCCATGGGGACCCCATGCCAAAGTCTGACAAGACACGCGCCTGGGGTCCAGAGGCGGTGCGGGCTGACTCGGCATGGAAGCTGCAAGCTCACCATGTGGTTTCCCAGGCCCGTGTGCAGCTGACCGAGAGGATTCCGGAGGCCTCCTCGAACAGGGGCCGATCGACGTCTGTGGCCTGGCAGCCAAAGACGGATCCTGACCGGCACGGTCCCCTTGTGCCCTCAACTCAGGCCTTCGGGAAGACCACTGCCCTGCTGTGGGTTCGGCGCCTGGAGCCTCCTGGGACCTAACCCTAACCCTAACCCCACACCGAACGGGGACCCTCCACCCGAAACCTAAGCCGGCCTCGACCCCTAACCCTGCACTTGAGCCGCCTTGCTGCATGGGCCCTCACTTCAGCCCTCGAGGGAGATCACGAGACCGGAGTCGCTTCGGCCCTGGCCACGTCCCTGGACCGAACCCTAACCCTAGCTAAGGCTCTCTCCCCATGAGGACCCAATGCCAACGTCTGACAACACCACGCGCCTGGGGTCCGGAAGAGGTGCAGGCTGACTCGGCATGGAACCTGGAAGCACACCATGTCGTTTCCCAGGCCCGGCTGCAGCTGCCGAGGGGATTCCGGAGGCCTCCTCGACCAGGGTCCCAATCACGTGTGTGGCCCTTGGCAGCCAAAGACGGATGCTGACCGGCACGGTCCCTTGTGCCCTCAACTCAGCCCTTGGGGGAGACCACTGCCCTGCTGTGGGTTGGGCGCCTGGAGCCTCCTGGGACCTAACCCTAACCCTAACCGTACCCCGAACCGGGACCCTCCACCGCAACCTAAGCCTGCCTCGAACCCCAACCCTGCAATGGAGCCGCCTTCTGGCATGGGCCCTCACTTCAGCCCTCGAGGGAGATCACGAGACTGGAGTCGATTCAGCCCTGGCCACGTCCCTGGACCATACCCTAACCCTAGCTAAGGCTCCCTCCCCATGTGGACCCCATGCCAAAGTCTGACAAGACCAACGCGCCTGGGGTCCAGAGGCGGTGCGGGCTGACTCGGCATGGAAGCTGCAAGCTCACCATGTGGTTTCCCAGGCCCGTGTGCAGCTGACCGAGAGGATTCCGGAGGCCTCCTCGAACAGGGGCCGATCGACGTCTGTGGCCTTGGCAGCCAAAGACGGATCCTGACCGGCACGGTCCCTTGTGCCCTCAACTCAGGCCTTCGGGAAGACCACTGCCCTGCTGTGGGTTCGGCGCCTGGAGCCTCCTGGGACCTAACCCTAACCCTAACCCCACACCGAACGGGGACCCTCCACCGAAACCTAAGCCGGCCTCGACCCCTAACCCTGCACTTGAGCCGCCTTGCTGCATGGGCCCTCACTTCAGCCCTCGAGGGAGATCACGAGACCGGAGTCGCTTCGGCCCTGGCCACGTCCCTGGACCGAACCCTAACCCTAGCTAAGGCTCTCTCCCCAAGAGGACCCAATGCCAACGTCTGACAACACCACGCGCCTGGGGTCCGGAAGAGGTGCAGGCTGACTCGGCATGGAACCTGGAAGCGCACCATGTCGTTTCCCAGGCCCGGCTGCAGCTGCCGAGGGGATTCCGGAGGCCTCCTCGACCAGGGGCCCAATCACGTGTGTGGCCTTGGCAGCCAAAGACGGATCCTGACCGGCACGGTCCCTTGTGCCCTCAACTCAGCCCTTGGGGGAGACCACTGCCTGCTGTGGTTTGGGCGCCTGGAGCCTCCTGGGACCTAACCCTAACCCTAACCGTAACCCCGAACCGGGACCCTCCACCGCAACCTAAAGCCTGCCTCGAACCCCAACCCTGCAATGGAGCCGCCTTCTGGCATGGGCCCTCACTTCAGCCCTCGAGGGAGATCACGAGACTGGAGTCGATTCAGCCCTGGCCACGTCCCTGGACCAAACCCTAACCCTAGCTAAGGCTCCCTCCCCATGGGGACCCCATGCCAAAGTCTGACAAGACCACGCGCCTGGGGTCCAGAGGCGGTGCGGGCTGACTCGGCATGGAAGCTGCAAGCTCACCATGTGGTTTCCCAGGCCCGTGTGCAGCTGACCGAGAGGATTCCGGAGGCCTCCTCGAACAGGGGCCGATCGACGTCTGTGGCCTTGGCAGCCAAAGACGGATCCTGACCGGCACGGTCCCTTGTGCCCTCAACTCAGGCCTTCGGGAAGACCACTGCCCTGCTGTGGGTTCGGCGCCTGGAGCCTCCTGGGACCTAACCCTAACCCTAACCCCACACCGAACGGGGACCCTCCACCGAAACCTAAGCCGGCCTCGACCCCTAACCCTGCACTTGAGCCGCCTTGCTGCATGGGCCCTCACTTCAGCCCTCGAGGGAGATCACGAGACCGGAGTCGCTTCGGCCCTGGCCACGTCCCTGGACCGAACCCTAACCCTAGCTAAGGCTCTCTCCCCATGAGGACCCAATGCCAACGTCTGACAACACCACGCGCCTGGGGTCCGGAAGAGGTGCAGGCTGACTCGGCATGGAACCTGGAAGCACACCATGTCGTTTCCCAGGCCCGGCTGCAGCTGCCGAGGGGATTCCGGAGGCCTCCTCGACCAGGGTCCCAATCACGTGTGTGGCCTTGGCAGCCAAAGACGGATGCTGACCGGCACGGTCCCTTGTGCCCTCAACTCAGCCCTTGGGGGAGACCACTGCCCTGCTGTGGGTTGGGCGCCTGGAGCCTCCTGGGACCTAACCGTAACCCTAACCGTACCCCGAACCGGGACCCTCCACCGCAACCTAAGCCTGCCTCGAACCCCAACCCTGCAATGGAGCCGCCTTCTGGCATGGGCCCTCACTTCAGCCCTCGAGGGAGATCACGAGACTGGAGTCGATTCAGCCCTGGCCACGTCCCTGGACCATACCCTAACCCTAGCTAAGGCTCCCTCCCCATGGGGACCCCATGCCAAAGTCTGACAAGACCACGCGCCTGGGGTCCAGAGGCGGTGCGGGCTGACTCGGCATGGAAGCTGCAAGCTCACCATGTGGTTTCCCAGGCCCGTGTGCAGCTGACCGAGAGGATTCCGGAGGCCTCCTCGAACAGGGGCCGATCGACGTCTGTGGCCTTGGCAGCCAAAGACGGATCCTGACCGGCACGGTCCCTTGTGCCCTCAACTCAGGCCTTCGGGAAGACCACTGCCCTGCTGTGGGTTCGGCGCCTGGAGCCTCCTGGGACCTAACCCTAACCCTACCCCACACCGAACGGGGACCCTCCACCGAAACCTAAGCCGGCCTCGACCCCTAACCCTGCACTTGAGCCGCCTTGCTGCATGGGCCCTCACTTCAGCCCTCGAGGGAGATCACGAGACCGGAGTCGCTTCGGCCCTGGCCACGTCCCTGGACCGAACCCTAACCCTAGCTAAGGCTCTCTCCCCAAGAGGACCCAATACCAACGTCTGACAACACCACGCGCCTGGGGTCCGGAAGAGGTGCAGGCTGACTCGGCATGGAACCTGGAAGCGCACCATGTCGTTTCCCAGGCCCGGCTGCAGCTGCCGAGGGGATTCCGGAGGCCTCCTCGACCAGGGGCCCAATCACGTGTGTGGCCTTGGCAGCCAAAGACGGATCCTGACCAGCACGGTCCCTTGTGCCCTCAACTCAGGCCTTCGGGAAGACCACTGCCCTGCTGTGGGTTCGGCGCCTGGAGCCTCCTGGGACCTAACCCTAACCCTAACCCCACACCGAACGGGGACCCTCCACCGAAACCTAAGCCGGCCTCGACCCCTAACCCTGCACTTGACCCGCCTTGCTGCATGGGCCCTCACTTCAGCCCTCGAGGGAGATCACGAGACCGGAGTCGCTTCGGCCCTGGCCACGTCCCTGGACCGAACCCTAACCCTAGCTAAGGCTCTCTCCCCAAGAGGACCCAATGCCAACGTCTGACAACACCACGCGCCTGGGGTCCGGAAGAGGTGCAGGCTGACTCGGCATGGAACCTGGAAGCGCACCATGTCGTTTCCCAGGCCCGGCTGCAGCTGCCGAGGGGATTCCGGAGGCCTCCTCGACCAGGGGCCCAATCACGTGTGTGGCCTTGGCAGCCAAAGACGGATCCTGACCGGCACGGTCCCTTGTGCCCTCAACTCAGCCCTTGGGGGAGACCACTGCCCTGCTGTGGTTTGGGCGCCTGGAGCCTCCTGGGACCTAACCCTAACCCTAACCGTACCCCGAACCGGGACCCTCCACCGCAACCTAAGCCTGCCTCGAACCCCAACCCTGCAATGGAGCCGCCTTCTGGCATGGGCCCTCACTTCAGCCCTCGAGGGAGATCACGAGACTGGAGTCGATTCAGCCCTGGCCACGTCCCTGGACCGAACCCTAACCCTAGCTAAGGCTCCCTCCCCATGGGGACCTCATGCCAAAGTCTGACAAGACCACGCGCCTGGGGTCCAGAGGCGGTGCGGGCTGACTCGGCATGGAAGCTGCAAGCTCACCATGTGGTTTCCCAGGCCCGTGTGCAGCTGACCGAGAGGATTCCGGAGGCCTCCTCGAACAGGGGCCGATCGACGTCTGTGGCCTTGGCAGCCAAAGACGGATCCTGACCGGCACGGTCCCTTGTGCCCTCAACTCAGGCCTTCGGGAAGACCACTGCCCTGCTGTGGGTTCGGCGCCTGGAGCCTCCTGGGACCTAACCCTAACCCTAACCCCACACCGAACGGGGACCCTCCACCGAAACCTAAGCCGGCCTCGACCCCTAACCCTGCACTTGAGCCGCCTTGCTGCATGGGCCCTCACTTCAGCCCTCGAGGGAGATCACGAGACCGGAGTCGCTTCGGCCCTGGCCACGTCCCTGGACCGAACCCTAACCCTAGCTAAGGCTCTCTCCCCAAGAGGACCCAATGCCAACGTCTGACAACACCACGCGCCTGGGGTCCGGAAGAGGTGCAGGCTGACTCGGCATGGAACCTGGAAGCGCACCATGTCGTTTCCCAGGCCCGGCTGCAGCTGCCGAGAGGATTCCGGAGGCCTCCTCGACCAGGGGCCCAATCACGTGTGTGGCCTTGGCAGCCAAAGACGGATCCTGACCGGCACGGTCCCTTGTGCCCTCAACTCAGCCCTTGGGGGAGACCACTGCCCTGCTGTGGGTTGGGCGCCTGGAGCCTCCTGGGACCTAACCCTAACCCTAACCGTACCCCGAACCGGGACCCTCCACCGCAACCTAAGCCTGCCTCGAACCCCAACCCTGCAATGGAGCCGCCTTCTGGCATGGGCCCTCACTTCAGCCCTCGAGGGAGATCACGAGACTGGAGTCGATTCAGCCCTGGCCACGTCCCTGGACCAAACCCTAACCCTAGCTAAGGCTCCCTCCCCATGGGGACCCCATGCCAAAGTCTGACAAGACCACGCGCCTGGGGTCCAGAGGCGGTGCGGGCTGACTCGGCATGGAAGCTGCAAGCTCACCATGTGGTTTCCCAGGCCCGTGTGCAGCTGACCGAGAGGATTCCGGAGGCCTCCTCGAACAGGGGCCGATCGACGTCTGTGGCCTTGGCAGCCAAAGATGGATCCTGACCGGCACGGTCCCTTGTGCCCTCAACTCAGGCCTTCGGGAAGACCACTGCCCTGCTGTGGGTACGGCGCCTGGAGCCTCCTGGGACCTAACCCTAACCCTAACCCCACACCGAACGGGGACCCTCCACCGAAACCTAAGCCGGCCTCGACCCCTAACCCTGCACTTGAGCCGCCTTGCTGCATGGGCCCTCACTTCAGCCCTCGAGGGAGATCACGAGACCGGAGTCGCTTCGGCCCTGGCCACGTCCCTGGACCGAACCCTAACCCTAGCTAAGGCTCTCTCCCCAAGAGGACCCAATGCCAACGTCTGACAACACCACGCGCCTGGGGTCCGGAAGAGGTGCAGGCTGACTCGGCATGGAACCTGGAAGCGCACCATGTCGTTTCCCAGGCCCGGCTGCAGCTGCCGAGAGGATTCGGGAGGCCTCCTCGACCAGGGGCCCAATCTCGTGTGTGGCCTTGGCAGCCAAAGACGGATCCTGACCGGCACGGTCCCTTGTGCCCTCAACTCAGCCCTTGGGGGAGACCACTGCCCTGCTGTGGTTTGGGCGCCTGGAGCCTCCTGGGACCTAACCCTAACCCTAACCGTACCCCGAACCGGGACCCTCCACCGCAACCTAAGCCTGCCTCGAACCCTAACCCTGCAATGGAGCCGCCTTCTGGCATGGGCCCTCACTTCAGCGCTCGAGGGAGATCACGAGACTGGAGTCGATTCAGCCCTGGCCACGTCCCTGGACCAAACCCTAACCCTAGCTAAGGCTCCCTCCCCATGGGGACCCCATGCCAAAGTCTGACAAGACCACGCGCCTGGGGTCCAGAGGCGGTGCGGGCTGACTCAGCATGGAAGCTGCAAGCTCACCACGTGGTTTCCCAGGCCCGTGTGCAGCTGACCGAGAGGATTCCGGAGGCCTCCTCGAACAGGGGCCGATCGACGTCTGTGGCCTTGGCAGCCAAAGACGGATCCTCACCGGCACGGTCCCTTGTGCCCTCAACTCAGGCCTTCGGGAAGACCACTGCCCTGCTGTGGGTTCGGCGCCTGGAGCCTCCTGGGACCTAACCCTAACCCTAACCCCACACCGAACGGGGACCCTCCACCGAAACCTAAGCCGGCCTCGACCCCTAACCCTGCACTTGAGCCGCCTTGCTGCATGGGCCCTCACTTCAGCCCTCGAGGGAGATCACGAGACCGGAGTCGCTTCGGCCCTGGCCACGTCCCTGGACCGAACCCTAACCCTAGCTAAGGCTCTCTCCCCAAGAGGACCCAATGCCAACGTCTGACAACACCACGCGCCTGGGGTCCGGAAGAGGTGCAGGCTGACTCGGCATGGAACCTGGAAGCGCACCATGTCGTTTCCCAGGCCCGGCTGCAGCTGCCGAGAGGATTCCGGAGGCCTCCTCGACCAGGGGCCCAATCTCGTGTGTGGCCTTGGCAGCCAAAGACGGATCCTGACCGGCACGGTCCCTTGTGCCCTCAACTCAGCCCTTGGGGGAGACCACTGCCCTGCTGTGGTTTGGGCGCCTGGAGCCTCCTGGGACCTAACCCTAACCCTAACCGTACCCCGAACCGGGACCCTCCACCGCAACCTAAGCCTGCCTCGAACCCCAACCCTGCAATGGAGCCGCCTTCTGGCATGGGCCCTCACTTCAGCCCTCGAGGGAGATCACGAGACTGGAGTCGATTCAGCCCTGGCCACGTCCCTGGACCAAACCCTAACCCTAGCTAAGGCTCCCTCCCCATGGGGACCCCATGCCAAAGTCTGACAAGACCACGCGCCTGGGGTCCAGAGGCGGTGCGGGCTGACTCGGCATGGAAGCTGCAAGCTCACCACGTGGTTTCCCAGGCCCGTGTGCAGCTGACCGAGAGGATTCCGGAGGCCTCCTCGAACAGGGGCCGATCGACGTCTGTGGCCTTGGCAGCCAAAGACGGATCCTGACCGGCACGGTCCCTTGTGCCCTCAACTCAGGCCTTCGGGAAGACCACTGCCCTGCTGTGGGTTCGGCGCCTGGAGCCTCCTGGGACCTAACCCTAACCCTAACCCCACACCGAACGGGGACCCTCCACCGAAACCTAAGCCGGCCTCGACCCCTAACCCTGCACTTGAGCCGCCTTGCTGCATGGGCCCTCACTTCAGCCCTCGAGGGAGATCACGAGACCGGAGTCGCTTTGGCCCTGGCCACGTCCCTGGACCGAACCCTAACCCTAGCTAAGGCTCTCTCCCCAAGAGGACCCAATGCCAACGTCTGACAACACCACGCGCCTGGGGTCCGGAAGAGGTGCAGGCTGACTCGGCATGGAACCTGGAAGCGCACCATGTCGTTTCCCAGGCCCGGCTGCAGCTGCCGAGGGGATTCCGGAGGCCTCCTCGACCAGGGGCCCAATCACGTGTGTGGCCTTGGCAGCCAAAGACGTATCCTGACCGGCACGGTCCCTTGTGCCCTCAACTCAGCCCTTGGGGGAGACCACTGCCCTGCTGTGGTTTGGGCGCCTGGAGCCTCCTGGGACCTAACCCTAACCCTAACCGTACCCCGAACCGGGACCCTCCACCGCAACCTTAGCCTCCCTCGAACCCCAACCCTGCAATGGAGCCGCCTTCTGGCATGGGCCCTCACTTCAGCCCTCGAGGGAGATCACGAGACTGGAGTCGATTCAGCCCTGGCCACGTCCCTGGACCGAACCCTAACCCTAGCTAAGGCTCTCTCCCCAAGAGGACCCAATGCCAACGTCTGACAACACCACGCGCCTGGGGTCCGGAAGAGGTGCAGGCTGACTCGGCATGGAACCTGGAAGCGCACCATGTCGTTTCCCAGGCCCGGCTGCAGCTGCCGAGAGGATTCCGGAGGCCTCCTCGACCAGGGGCCCAATCACGTGTGTGGCCTTGGCAGCCAAAGACGGATCCTGACCGGCACGGTCCCTTGTGCCCTCAACTCAGCCCTTGGGGGAGACCACTGCCCTGCTGTGGTTTGGGCGCCTGGAGCCTCCTGGGACCTAACCCTAACCCTAACCGTACCCCGAACCGGGACCCTCCACCGCAACCTAAGCCTGCCTCGAACCCTAACCCTGCAATGGAGCCGCCTTCTGGCATGGGCCCTCACTTCAGCGCTCGAGGGAGATCACGAGACTGGAGTCGATTCAGCCCTGGCCACGTCCCTGGACCAAACCCTAACCCTAGCTAAGGCTCCCTCCCCATGGGGACCCCATGCCAAAGTCTGACAAGACCACGCGCCTGGGGTCCAGAGGCGGTGCGGGCTGACTCGGCATGGAAGCTGCAAGCTCACCATGTGGTTTCCCAGGCCCGTGTGCAGCTGACCGAGAGGATTCCGGAGGCCTCCTCGAACAGGGGCCGATCGACGTCTGTGGCCTTGGCAGCCAAAGACGGATCCTGACCGGCACGGTCCCTTGTGCCCTCAACTCAGACCTTCGGGAAGACCACTGCCCTGCTGTGGGTTCGGCGCCTGGAGCCTCCTGGGACCTAACCCTAACCCTAACCCCACACCGAACGGGGACCCTCCACCGAAACCTAAGCCGGCCTCGACCCCTAACCCTGCACTTGAGCCGCCTTGCTGCATGGGCCCTCACTTCAGCCCTCGAGGGAGATCACGAGACCGGAGTCGCTTCGGCCCTGGCCACGTCCCTGGACCGAACCCTAACCCTAGCTAAGGCTCTCTCCCCAAGAGGACCCAATACCAACGTCTGACAACACCACGCGCCTGGGGTCCGGAAGAGGTGCAGGCTGACTCGGCATGGAACCTGGAAGCGCACCATGTCGTTTCCCAGGCCCGGCTGCAGCTGCCGAGGGGATTCCGGAGGCCTCCTCGACCAGGGGCCCAATCACGTGTGTGGCCTTGGCAGCCAAAGACGGATCCTGACCGGCACGGTCCCTTGTGCCCTCAACTCAGGCCTTCGGGAAGACCACTGCCCTGCTGTGGGTTCGGCGCCTGGAGCCTCCTGGGACCTAACCCTAACCCTAACCCCACACCGAACGGGGACCCTCCACCGAAACCTAAGCCGGCCTCGACCCCTAACCCTGCACTTGAGCCGCCTTGCTGCATGGGCCCTCACTTCAGCCCTCGAGGGAGATCACGAGACCGGAGTCGCTTCGGCCCTGGCCACGTCCCTGGACCGAACCCTAACCCTAGCTAAGGCTCTCTCCCCAAGAGGACCCAATACCAACGTCTGACAACACCAGGCGCCTGGGGTCCGGAAGAGGTGCAGGCTGACTCGGCATGGAACCTGGAAGCGCACCATGTCGTTTCCCAGGCCCGGCTGCAGCTGCAGAGGGGATTCCGGAGGCCTCCTCGACCAGGGGCCCAATCACGTGTGTGGCCTTGGCAGCCAAAGACGGATCCTGACCGGCACGGTCCCTTGTGCCCTCAACTCAGGCCTTCGGGAAGACCACTGCCCTGCTGTGGGTTCGGCGCCTGGAGCCTCCTGGGACCTAACCCTAACCCTAACCCCACACCGAACGGGGACGCTCCACCGAAACCTAAGCCGGCCTCGACCCCTAACCCTGCACTTGAGCCGCCTTGCTGCATGGGCCCTCACTTCAGCCCTCGAGGGAGATCACGAGACCGGAGTCGCTTCGGCCCTGGCCACGTCCCTGGACCGAACCCTAACCCTAGCTAAGGCTCTCTCCCCAAGAGGACCCAATGCCAACGTCTGACAACACCACGCGCCTGGGGTCCGGAAGAGGTGCAGGCTGACTCGGCATAGAACCTGGAAGCGCACCATGTCGTTTCCCAGGCCCGGCTGCAGCTGCCGAGGGGATTCCGGAGGCCTCCTCGACCAGGGGCCCAATCACGTGTGTGGCCTTGGCAGCCAAAGACGGATCCTGACCGGCACGGTCCCTTGTGCCCTCAATTCAGCCCTTGGGGGAGACCACTGCCCTGCTGTGGGTTGGGCGCCTGGAGCCTCCTGGGACCTAACCCTAACCCTAACCGTACCCCGCACCGGGACCCTCCACCGCAACCTAAGCCTGCCTCGAACCCCAACCCTGCAATGGAGCCGCCTTCTGGCATGGGCCCTCACTTCAGCCCTCGAGGGAGATCACGAGACTGGAGTCGATTCAGCCCTGGCCACGTCCCTGGACCAAACCCTAACCCTAGCTAAGGCTCCCTCCCCATGGGGACCCCATTTCAAATTCTGAAAAGACCACGCGCCTGGGGTCCAGAGGCGGTGCGGGCTGACTCGGCATGGAAGCTGCAAGCTCACCACGTGGTTTCCCAGGCCCGTGTGCAGCTGACCGAGAGGATTCCGGAGGCCTCCTCGAACAGGGGCCGATCCACGTCTGTGGCCTTGGCAGCCAAAGACGGATCCTGACCGGCACGGTCCCTTGTGCCCTCAACTCAGCCCTTGGGGGAGACCACTGCCCTGCTGTGGGTTCGGCGCCTGGAGCCTCCTGGGACCTAACCCTAACCCTAACCGTACCCCGAACCGGGACCCTCCACCGCAACCTAAGCCTGCCTCGAACCCTAACCCTGCAATGGAGCCGCCTTCTGGCATGGGCCCTCACTTCAGCCCTCGAGGGAGATCACGAGACTGGAGTCGATTCAGCCCTGGCCACGTCCCTGGACCAAACCCTAACCCTAGCTAAGGCTCCCTCCCCATGGGGACCCCATGCCAAAGTCTGACAAGACCACGCGCCTGGGGTCCAGAGGCGGTGCGGGCTGACTCGGCATGGACGCTGCAAGCTCACCATGTGGTTTCCCAGGCCCGTGTGCAGCTGACCGAGAGGATTCCGGAGGCCTCCTCGAACAGGGTCCGATCGACGTCTGTGGCCTTGGCAGCCAAAGACGGATCCTGACCGGCACGGTCCCTTGGGCCCTCAACTCAGCCCTTGGGGGAGACCACTGCCCTGCTGTGGTTTGGGCGCCTGGAGCCTCCTGGGACCTAACCCTAACCCTAACCGTACCCCGAACCGGGACCCTCCACCGCAACCTAAGCCTGCCTCGAACCCTAACCCTGCAATGGAGCCGCCTTCTGGCATGGGCCCTCACTTCAGCCCTCGAGGGAGATCACGAGACTGGAGTCGATTCAGCCCTGGCCATGTCCCTGGACCAAACCCTAACCCTAGCTAAGGCTCCCTCCCCATGGGGAACCCATGCCAAAGTCTGACAAGACCACGCGCCTGGGGTCCAGAGGCGGTGCGGGCTGACTCGGCATGGAAACTGCAAGCTCACCATGTGGTTTCCCAGGCCCGTGTGCAGCTGACCGAGAGGATTCCGGAGGCTGCCTCGAACAGGGGCCGATCGACGTCTGTGGCCTTGGCAGCCAAAGACGGATTCTGACCAGCACGGTCCCTTGTGCCCTCAACTCAGGCCTTCGGGAAGACCACTGCCCTGCTTTGGGTTCGGCGCCTTGAGCCTCCTGGGACCTAACCCTAACCCTAACCCCACACCGAACGGGGACCCTCCACGGAAACCTAAGCCGGCCTCGACCCCTAACCCTGCACTTGAGCCGCCTTGCTGCATGGGCCCTCACTTCAGCCCTCGAGGGAGATCACGAGACCGGAGTCGCTTCGGCCCTGGCCACGTCCCTGGACCGAAAGCTATCCCTAGCTAAGGCTCTCTCCAGAATAGGACCCAATGCCAAAGTCTGACAACACCACGCGCCTGGGGTCCGGAAGAGGTGCAGGCTGACTCGCCATGGAACCTGGAAGCGCACCATGTCGTTTCCCAGGCCCGGCTGCAGCTGCCGAGGGGATTCCGGAGGCCTCCTCGACCAGGGGCCCAATCACGTGTGTGGCCTTGGCAGCCAAAGACGGATGCTGACCGGCACGGTCCCTTGTGCCCTCAACTCAGCCCTTCGGGGGGACCACAGCCCTGCTGTGGTTTCGGCACCTGGAGCCTGCTGGGACCTAACCCTAACCCTAACCGTACCCCGAACCGGGACCCTCCACCACAACCTAAGCCTGCCTCGAACCCCAACCCTGCAATGGAGCCGCCTTCTGGCATGGGCCCTCACTTCAGCCCTTGAGGGAGATCACGAGACTGGAGTCGATTCAGCCCTGGCCACGTCCCTGGACCAAACCCTAACCCTAGCTAAGGCTCCCTCCCCATGGGGACCCCATGCCAAAGTCTGACAAGACCACGCGCCTGGGGTCCAGAGGCGGTGCGGGCTGACTCGGCATGGAAGCTGCAAGCTCACCATGTGGTTTCCCAGGCCCGTGTGCAGCTGACCGAGAGGATTCCGGAGGCCTCCTCGAACAGGGTCCGATCGACGTCTGTGGCCTTGGCAGCCAAAGACGGATCCTGACCGGCTCGGTCCCTTGTGCCCTCAACTCAGGCCTTCGGGAAGACCACTGCCCTGCTGTGGGTTCGGCGCCTGGAGCCTCCTGGGACCTAACCCTAACCCTAACCCCACACCGAACGGGGACCCTCCACCGAAACCTAAGCCGGCCTCGACCCCTAACCCTGCACTTGAGCCGCCTTGCTGCATGGGCCCTCACTTCAGCCCTCGAGGGAGATCACGAGACCGGAGTCGCTTCGGCCCTGGCCACGTCCCTGGACCGAACCCTAACCCTAGCTAAGGCTCTCTCCCCAAGAGAACCCAATGCCAACGTCTGACAACACCACGCGACTGGGGTCCGGAAGAGGTGCAGGCTGACTCGGCATGGAACCTGGAAGCGCACCATGTCGTTTCCCAGGCCCGGCTGCAGCTGCCGAGAGGATTCCGGAGGCCTCCTCGACCAGGGGCCCAATCTCGTGTGTGGCCTTGGCAGCCAAAGACGGATCCTGACCGGCACGGTCCCTTGTGCCCTCAACTCAGCCCTTTGGGGAGACCACTGCCCTGCTGTGGTTTGGGCGCCTGGAGCCTCCTGGGACCTAACCCTAACCCTAACCGTACCCCGAACCGGGACCCTCCACCGCAACCTAAGCCTGCCTCGAACCCCAACCCTGCAATGGAGCCGCCTTCTGGCATGGGCCCTCACTTCAGCCCTCGAGGGAGATCACGAGACTGGAGTCGATTCAGCCCTGGCCACGTCCCTGGACCAAACCCTAACCCTAGCTAAGGCTCCCTCCCCATGGGGACCCCATGCCAAAGTCTGACAAGACCACGCGCCTGGGGTCCAGAGGCGGTGCGGGCTGACTCGGCATGGAAGCTGCAAGCTCACCACGTGGTTTCCCAGGCCCGTGTGCAGCTGACCGAGAGGATTCCGGAGGCCTCCTCGAACAGGGGCCGATCGACGTCTGTGGCCTTGGCAGCCAAAGACGGATCCTGACCGGCACGGTCCCTTGTGCCCTCAACTCAGGCCTTCGGGAAGACCACTGCCCTGCTGTGGGTTCGGCGCCTGGAGCCTCCTGGGACCTAACCCTAACCCTAACCCCACACCGAACGGGGACCCTCCACCGAAACCTAAGCCGGCCTCGACCCCTAACCCTGCACTTGAGCCGCCTTGCTGCATGGGCCCTCACTTCAGCCCTCGAGGGAGATCACGAGACCGGAGTCGCTTTGGCCCTGGCCACGTCCCTGGACCGAACCCTAACCCTAGCTAAGGCTCTCTCCCCAAGAGGACCCAATGCCAACGTCTGACAACACCACGCGCCTGGGGTCCGGAAGAGGTGCAGGCTGACTCGGCATGGAACCTGGAAGCGCACCATGTCGTTTCCCAGGCCCGGCTGCAGCTGCCGAGGGGATTCCGGAGGCCTCCTCGACCAGGGGCCCAATCACGTGTGTGGCCTTGGCAGCCAAAGACGTATCCTGACCGGCACGGTCCCTTGTGCCCTCAACTCAGCCCTTGGGGGAGACCACTGCCCTGCTGTGGTTTGGGCGCCTGGAGCCTCCTGGGACCTAACCCTAACCCTAACCGTACCCCGAACCGGGACCCTCCACCGCAACCTTAGCCTCCCTCGAACCCCAACCCTGCAATGGAGCCGCCTTCTGGCATGGGCCCTCACTTCAGCCCTCGAGGGAGATCACGAGACTGGAGTCGATTCAGCCCTGGCCACGTCCCTGGACCGAACCCTAACCCTAGCTAAGGCTCTCTCCCCAAGAGGACCCAATGCCAACGTCTGACAACACCACGCGCCTGGGGTCCGGAAGAGGTGCAGGCTGACTCGGCATGGAACCTGGAAGCGCACCATGTCGTTTCCCAGGCCCGGCTGCAGCTGCCGAGAGGATTCCGGAGGCCTCCTCGACCAGGGGCCCAATCACGTGTGTGGCCTTGGCAGCCAAAGACGGATCCTGACCGGCACGGTCCCTTGTGCCCTCAATTCAGCCCTTGGGGGAGACCACTGCCCTGCTGTGGTTTGGGCGCCTGGAGCCTCCTGGGACCTAACCCTAACCCTAACCGTACCCCGAACCGGGACCCTCCACCGCAACCTAAGCCTGCCTCGAACCCTAACCCTGCAATGGAGCCGCCTTCTGGCATGGGCCCTCACTTCAGCGCTCGAGGGAGATCACGAGACTGGAGTCGATTCAGCCCTGGCCACGTCCCTGGACCAAACCCTAACCCTAGCTAAGGCTCCCTCCCCATGGGGACCCCATGCCAAAGTCTGACAAGACCACGCGCCTGGGGTCCAGAGGCGGTGCGGGCTGACTCGGCATGGAAGCTGCAAGCTCACCATGTGGTTTCCCAGGCCCGTGTGCAGCTGACCGAGAGGATTCCGGAGGCCTCCTCGAACAGGGGCCGATCGACGTCTGTGGCCTTGGCAGCCAAAGACGGATCCTGACCGGCACGGTCCCTTGTGCCCTCAACTCAGACCTTCGGGAAGACCACTGCCCTGCTGTGGGTTCGGCGCCTGGAGCCTCCTGGGACCTAACCCTAACCCTAACCCCACACCGAACGGGGACCCTCCACCGAAACCTAAGCCGGCCTCGACCCCTAACCCTGCACTTGAGCCGCCTTGCTGCATGGGCCCTCACTTCAGCCCTCGAGGGAGATCACGAGACCGGAGTCGCTTCGGCCCTGGCCACGTCCCTGGACCGAACCCTAACCCTAGCTAAGGCTCTCTCCCCAAGAGGACCCAATACCAACGTCTGACAACACCACGCGCCTGGGGTCCGGAAGAGGTGCAGGCTGACTCGGCATGGAACCTGGAAGCGCACCATGTCGTTTCCCAGGCCCGGCTGCAGCTGCCGAGGGGATTCCGGAGGCCTCCTCGACCAGGGGCCCAATCACGTGTGTGGCCTTGGCAGCCAAAGACGGATCCTGACCGGCACGGTCCCTTGTGCCCTCAACTCAGGCCTTCGGGAAGACCACTGCCCTGCTGTGGGTTCGGCGCCTGGAGCCTCCTGGGACCTAACCCTAACCCTAACCCCACACCGAACGGGGACCCTCCACCGAAACCTAAGCCGGCCTCGACCCCTAACCCTGCACTTGAGCCGCCTTGCTGCATGGGCCCTCACTTCAGCCCTCGAGGGAGATCACGAGACCGGAGTCGCTTCGGCCCTGGCCACGTCCCTGGACCGAACCCTAACCCTAGCTAAGGCTCTCGCCCCAAGAGGACCCAATGCCAACGTCTGACAACACCACGCGCCTGGGGTCCGGAAGAGGTGCAGGCTGACTCGGCATGGAACCTGGAAGCGCACCATGTCGTTTCCCAGGCCCGGCTGCAGCTGCCGAGGGGATTCCGGAGGCCTCCTCGACCAGGGGCCCAATCACGTGTGTAGCCTACGCAGCCAAAGACGGATCCTGACCGGCACGGTCCCTTGTGCCCTCAACTCAGCCCTTGGGGGAGACCACTGCCCTGCTGTGGGTTGGGCGCCTGGAGCCTCCTGGGACCTAACCCTAACCCTAACCGTACACCGAACCGGGACCCTCCACCACAACCTAAGCCTGCCTCGAACCCCAACCCTGCAATGGAGCCGCCTTCTGGCATGGGCCCTCACTTCAGCCCTCGAGGGAGATGACGAGACTGGAGTCGATTCAGCCCTGGCCACGTCCCTGGACCAAACCCTAACCCTAGCTAAGGCTCCCTCCCCATGGGGACCCCATGCCAAAGTCTGACAACACCACGCGCCTGGGGTCCAGAGGCGGTGCGGGCTGACTCGGCATGGAAGCTGCAAGCTCACCATGTGGTTTCCCAGGCCCGTGTGCAGCTGACCGAGAGGATTCCGGAGGCCTCCTCGAACAGGGGCCGATCGACGTCTGTGGCCTTGGCAGCCAAAGACGGATCCTGACCGGCACGGTCCCTTGTGCCCTCAACTCAGGCCTTCGGGAAGACCACTGCCCTGCTGTGGGTTCGGCGCCTGGAGCCTCCTGGGACCTAACCCTAACCCTAACCCCACACCGAACGGGGACCCTCCACCGAAACCTAAGCCGGCCTCGACCCCTAACCCTGCACTTGAGCCGCCTTGCTGCATGGGCCCTCACTTCAGCCCTCGAGGGAGATCACGAGACCGGAGTCGCTTCGGCCCTGGCCACGTCCCTGGACCGAACCCTAACCCTAGCTAAGGCTCTCTCCCCAAGAGGACCCAATGCCAACGTCTGACAACACCACGCGCCTGGGGTCCGGAAGAGGTGCAGGCTGACTCGGCATGGAACCTGGAAGCGCACCATGTCGTTTCCCAGGCCCGGCTGCAGCTGCCGAGGGGATTCCGGAGGCCTCCTCGACCAGGGGCCCAATCACGTGTGTGGCCTTGGCAGCCAAAGACGGATCCTGACCGGCACGGTCCCTTGTGCCCTCAACTCAGGCCTTCGGTAAGACCACTGCCCTGCTGTGGGTTCGGCGCCTGGAGCCTCCTGGGACCTAACCCTAACCCTAACCCCACACCGAACGGGGACCCTCTACCGAAACCTAAGCCGGCCTCGACCCCTAACCCTGCACTTGAGCCGCCTTGCTGCATGGGCCCTCACTTCAGCCCTCGAGGGAGATCACGAGACCGGAGTCGCTTCGGCCCTGGCCACGTCCCTGGACCGAACCCTAACCCTAGCTAAGGCTCTCTCCCCAAGAGGACCCAATGCCAACGTCTGACAACACCACGCGCCTGGGGTCCGGAAGAGGTGCAGGCTGACTCGGCATGGAACCTGGAAGCGCACCATGTCGTTTCCCAGGCCCGGCTGCAGCTGCCGAGGGGATTCCGGAGGCCTCCTCGACCAGGGGCCCAATCACGTGTGTGGCCTTGGCAGCCAAAGACGGATCCTGACCGGCACGGTCCCTTGTGCCCTCAACTCAGCCCTTGGGGGAGACCACTGCCCTGCTGTGGTTTGGGCGCCTGGAGCCTCCTGGGACCTAACCCTAACCCTAACCGTACCCCGAACCGGGACCCTCCACCGCAACCTAAGCCTGCCTCGAACCCTAACCCTGCAATGGAGCCGCCTTCTGGCATGGGCCCTCACTTCAGCCCTCGAGGGAGATCACGAGACTGGAGTCGATTCAGCCCTGGCCACGTCCCTGGACCAAACCCTAACCCTAGCTAAGGCTCCCTCCCCATGGGGACCCCATGCCAAAGTCTGACAAGACCACGCGCCTGGGGTCCAGAGGCGGTGCGGGCTGACTCGGCATGGACGCTGCAAGCTCACCATGTGGTTTCCCAGGCCCGTGTGCAGCTGACCGAGAGGATTCCGGAGGCCTCCTCGAACAGGGTCCGATCGACGTCTGTGGCCTTGGCAGCCAAAGACGGATCCTGACCGGCACGGTCCCTTGGGCCCTCAACTCAGCCCTTGGGGGAGACCACTGCCCTGCTGTGGTTTGGGCGCCTGGAGCCTCCTGGGACCTAACCCTAACCCTAACCGTACCCCGAACCGGGACCCTCCACCGCAACCTAAGCCTGCCTCGAACCCTAACCCTGCAATGGAGCCGCCTTCTGGCATGGGCCCTCACTTCAGCCCTCGAGGGAGATCACGAGACTGGAGTCGATTCAGCCCTGGCCATGTCCCTGGACCAAACCCTAACCCTAGCTAAGGCTCCCTCCCCATGGGGAACCCATGCCAAAGTCTGACAAGACCACGCGCCTGGGGTCCAGAGGCGGTGCGGGCTGACTCGGCATGGAAACTGCAAGCTCACCATGTGGTTTCCCAGGCCCGTGTGCAGCTGACCGAGAGGATAACGGAGGCTGCCTCGAACAGGGGCCGATCGACGTCTGTGGCCTTGGCAGCCAAAGACGGATTCTGACCAGCACGGTCCCTTGTGCCCTCAACTCAGGCCTTCGGGAAGACCACTGCCCTGCTTTGGGTTCGGCGCCTTGAGCCTCCTGGGACCTAACCCTAACCCTAACCCCACACCGAACGGGGACCCTCCACGGAAACCTAAGCCGGCCTCGACCCCTAACCCTGCACTTGAGCCGCCTTGCTGCATGGGCCCTCACTTCAGCCCTCGAGGGAGATCACGAGACCGGAGTCGCTTTGGCCCTGGCCACGTCCCTGGACCGAACCCTAACCCTAGCTAAGGCTCTCTCCCCAAGAGGACCCAATGCCAACGTCTGACAACACCACGCGCCTGGGGTCCGGAAGAGGTGCAGGCTGACTCGGCATGGAACCTGGAAGCGCACCATGTCGTTTCCCAGGCCCGGCTGCAGCTGCCGAGGGGATTCCGGAGGCCTCCTCGACCAGGGGCCCAATCACGTGTGTGGCCTTGGCAGCCAAAGACGTATCCTGACCGGCACGGTCCCTTGTGCCCTCAACTCAGCCCTTGGGGGAGACCACTGCCCTGCTGTGGTTTGGGCGCCTGGAGCCTCCTGGGACCTAACCCTAACCCTAACCGTACCCCGAACCGGGACCCTCCACCGCAACCTTAGCCTCCCTCGAACCCCAACCCTGCAATGGAGCCGCCTTCTGGCATGGGCCCTCACTTCAGCCCTCGAGGGAGATCACGAGACTGGAGTCGATTCAGCCCTGGCCACGTCCCTGGACCGAACCCTAACCCTAGCTAAGGCTCTCTCCCCAAGAGGACCCAATGCCAACGTCTGACAACACCACGCGCCTGGGGTCCGGAAGAGGTGCAGGCTGACTCGGCATGGAACCTGGAAGCGCACCATGTCGTTTCCCAGGCCCGGCTGCAGCTGCCGAGAGGATTCCGGAGGCCTCCTCGACCAGGGGCCCAATCACGTGTGTGGCCTTGGCAGCCAAAGACGGATCCTGACCGGCACGGTCCCTTGTGCCCTCAACTCAGCCCTTGGGGGAGACCACTGCCCTGCTGTGGTTTGGGCGCCTGGAGCCTCCTGGGACCTAACCCTAACCCTAACCGTACCCCGAACCGGGACCCTCCACCGCAACCTAAGCCTGCCTCGAACCCTAACCCTGCAATGGAGCCGCCTTCTGGCATGGGCCCTCACTTCAGCGCTCGAGGGAGATCACGAGACTGGAGTCGATTCAGCCCTGGCCACGTCCCTGGACCAAACCCTAACCCTAGCTAAGGCTCCCTCCCCATGGGGACCCCATGCCAAAGTCTGACAAGACCACGCGCCTGGGGTCCAGAGGCGGTGCGGGCTGACTCGGCATGGAAGCTGCAAGCTCACCATGTGGTTTCCCAGGCCCGTGTGCAGCTGACCGAGAGGATTCCGGAGGCCTCCTCGAACAGGGGCCGATCGACGTCTGTGGCCTTGGCAGCCAAAGACGGATCCTGACCGGCACGGTCCCTTGTGCCCTCAACTCAGACCTTCGGGAAGACCACTGCCCTGCTGTGGGTTCGGCGCCTGGAGCCTCCTGGGACCTAACCCTAACCCTAACCCCACACCGAACGGGGACCCTCCACCGAAACCTAAGCCGGCCTCGACCCCTAACCCTGCACTTGAGCCGCCTTGCTGCATGGGCCCTCACTTCAGCCCTCGAGGGAGATCACGAGACCGGAGTCGCTTCGGCCCTGGCCACGTCCCTGGACCGAACCCTAACCCTAGCTAAGGCTCTCTCCCCAAGAGGACCCAATACCAACGTCTGACAACACCACGCGCCTGGGGTCCGGAAGAGGTGCAGGCTGACTCGGCATGGAACCTGGAAGCGCACCATGTCGTTTCCCAGGCCCGGCTGCAGCTGCCGAGGGGATTCCGGAGGCCTCCTCGACCAGGGGCCCAATCACGTGTGTGGCCTTGGCAGCCAAAGACGGATCCTGACCGGCACGGTCCCTTGTGCCCTCAACTCAGGCCTTCGGGAAGACCACTGCCCTGCTGTGGGTTCGGCGCCTGGAGCCTCCTGGGACCTAACCCTAACCCTAACCCCACACCGAACGGGGACCCTCCACCGAAACCTAAGCCGGCCTCGACCCCTAACCCTGCACTTGAGCCGCCTTGCTGCATGGGCCCTCACTTCAGCCCTCGAGGGAGATCACGAGACCGGAGTCGCTTCGGCCCTGGCCACGTCCCTGGACCGAACCCTAACCCTAGCTAAGGCTCTCTCCCCAAGAGGACCCAATACCAACGTCTGACAACACCAGGCGCCTGGGGTCCGGAAGAGGTGCAGGCTGACTCGGCATGGAACCTGGAAGCGCACCATGTCGTTTCCCAGGCCCGGCTGCAGCTGCCGAGGGGATTCCGGAGGCCTCCTCGACCAGGGGCCCAATCACGTGTGTGGCCTTGGCAGCCAAAGACGGATCCTGACCGGCACGGTCCCTTGTGCCCTCAACTCAGGCCTTCGGGAAGACCACTGCCCTGCTGTGGGTTCGGCGCCTGGAGCCTCCTGGGACCTAACCCTAACCCTAACCCCACACCGAACGGGGACGCTCCACCGAAACCTAAGCCGGCCTCGACCCCTAACCCTGCACTTGAGCCGCCTTGCTGCATGGGCCCTCACTTCAGCCCTCGAGGGAGATCACGAGACCGGAGTCGCTTCGGCCCTGGCCACGTCCCTGGACCGAACCCTAACCCTAGCTAAGGCTCTCTCCCCAAGAGGACCCAATGCCAACGTCTGACAACACCACGCGCCTGGGGTCCGGAAGAGGTGCAGGCTGACTCGGCATAGAACCTGGAAGCGCACCATGTCGTTTCCCAGGCCCGGCTGCAGCTGCCGAGGGGATTCCGGAGGCCTCCTCGACCAGGGGCCCAATCACGTGTGTGGCCTTGGCAGCCAAAGACGGATCCTGACCGGCACGGTCCCTTGTGCCCTCAATTCAGCCCTTGGGGGAGACCACTGCCCTGCTGTGGGTTGGGCGCCTGGAGCCTCCTGGGACCTAACCCTAACCCTAACCGTACCCCGCACCGGGACCCTCCACCGCAACCTAAGCCTGCCTCGAACCCCAACCCTGCAATGGAGCCGCCTTCTGGCATGGGCCCTCACTTCAGCCCTCGAGGGAGATCACGAGACTGGAGTCGATTCAGCCCTGGCCACGTCCCTGGACCAAACCCTAACCCTAGCTAAGGCTCCCTCCCCATGGGGACCCCATTTCAAATTCTGAAAAGACCACGCGCCTGGGGTCCAGAGGCGGTGCGGGCTGACTCGGCATGGAAGCTGCAAGCTCACCACGTGGTTTCCCAGGCCCGTGTGCAGCTGACCGAGAGGATTCCGGAGGCCTCCTCGAACAGGGGCCGATCCACGTCTGTGGCCTTGGCAGCCAAAGACGGATCCTGACCGGCACGGTCCCTTGTGCCCTCAACTCAGCCCTTGGGGGAGACCACTGCCCTGCTGTGGGTTCGGCGCCTGGAGCCTCCTGGGACCTAACCCTAACCCTAACCGTACCCCGAACCGGGACCCTCCACCGCAACCTAAGCCTGCCTCGAACCCTAACCCTGCAATGGAGCCGCCTTCTGGCATGGGCCCTCACTTCAGCCCTCGAGGGAGATCACGAGACTGGAGTCGATTCAGCCCTGGCCACGTCCCTGGACCAAACCCTAACCCTAGCTAAGGCTCCCTCCCCATGGGGACCCCATGCCAAAGTCTGACAAGACCACGCGCCTGGGGTCCAGAGGCGGTGCGGGCTGACTCGGCATGGACGCTGCAAGCTCACCATGTGGTTTCCCAGGCCCGTGTGCACCTGACCGAGAGGATTCCGGAGGCCTCCTCGAACAGGGTCCGATCGACGTCTGTGGCCTTGGCAGCCAAAGACGGATCCTGACCGGCACGGTCCCTTGGGCCCTCAACTCAGCCCTTGGGGGAGACCACTGCCCTGCTGTGGTTTGGGCGCCTGGAGCCTCCTGGGACCTAACCCTAACCCTAACCGTACCCCGAACCGGGACCCTCCACCGCAACCTAAGCCTGCCTCGAACCCTAACCCTGCAATGGAGCCGCCTTCTGGCATGGGCCCTCACTTCAGCCCTCGAGGGAGATCACGAGACTGGAGTCGATTCAGCCCTGGCCATGTCCCTGGACCAAACCCTAACCCTAGCTAAGGCTCCCTCCCCATGGGGAACCCATGCCAAAGTCTGACAAGACCACGCGCCTGGGGTCCAGAGGCGGTGCGGGCTGACTCGGCATGGAAACTGCAAGCTCACCATGTGGTTTCCCAGGCCCGTGTGCAGCTGACCGAGAGGATTCCGGAGGCTGCCTCGAACAGGGGCCGATCGACGTCTGTGGCCTTGGCAGCCAAAGACGGATTCTGACCAGCACGGTCCCTTGTGCCCTCAACTCAGGCCTTCGGGAAGACCACTGCCCTGCTTTGGGTTCGGCGCCTTGAGCCTCCTGGGACCTAACCCTAACCCTAACCCCACACCGAACGGGGACCCTCCACGGAAACCTAAGCCGGCCTCGACCCCTAACCCTGCACTTGAGCCGCCTTGCTGCATGGGCCCTCACTTCAGCCCTCGAGGGAGATCACGAGACCGGAGTCGCTTCGGCCCTGGCCACGTCCCTGGACCGAAAGCTATCCCTAGCTAAGGCTCTCTCCAGAATAGGACCCAATGCCAAAGTCTGACAACACCACGCGCCTGGGGTCCGGAAGAGGTGCAGGCTGACTCGCCATGGAACCTGGAAGCGCACCATGTCGTTTCCCAGGCCCGGCTGCAGCTGCCGAGGGGATTCCGGAGGCCTCCTCGACCAGGGGCCCAATCACGTGTGTGGCCTTGGCAGCCAAAGACGGATGCTGACCGGCACGGTCCCTTGTGCCCTCAACTCAGCCCTTCGGGGGGACCACAGCCCTGCTGTGGTTTCGGCACCTGGAGCCTGCTGGGACCTAACCCTAACCCTAACCGTACCCCGAACCGGGACCCTCCACCACAACCTAAGCCTGCCTCGAACCCCAACCCTGCAATGGAGCCGCCTTCTGGCATGGGCCCTCACTTCAGCCCTTGAGGGAGATCACGAGACTGGAGTCGATTCAGCCCTGGCCACGTCCCTGGACCAAACCCTAACCCTAGCTAAGGCTCCCTCCCCATGGGGACCCCATGCCAAAGTCTGACAAGACCACGCGCCTGGGGTCCAGAGGCGGTGCGGGCTGACTCGACATGGAAGCTGCAAGCTCACCACGTGGTTTCCCAGGCCCGTGTGCAGCTGACCGAGAGGATTCCGGAGGCCTCCTCGAACAGGGGCCGATCGACGTCTGTGGCCTTGGCAGCCAAAGACGGATCCTGACCGGCACGGTCCCTTGTGCCCTCAACTCAGGCCTTCGGGAAGACCACTGCCCTGCTGTGGGTTCGGCGCCTGGAGCCTCCTGGGACCTAACCCTAACCCTAACCCCACACCGAACGGGGACCCTCCACCGAAACCTAAGCCGGCCTCGACCCCTAACCCTGCACTTGAGCCGCCTTGCTGCATGGGCCCTCACTTCAGCCCTCGAGGGAGATCACGAGACCGGAGTCGCTTTGGCCCTGGCCACGTCCCTGGACCGAACCCTAACCCTAGCTAAGGCTCTCTCCCCAAGAGGACCCAATGCCAACGTCTGACAACACCACGCGCCTGGGGTCCGGAAGAGGTGCAGGCTGACTCGGCATGGAACCTGGAAGCGCACCATGTCGTTTCCCAGGCCCGGCTGCAGCTGCCGAGGGGATTCCGGAGGCCTCCTCGACCAGGGGCCCAATCACGTGTGTGGCCTTGGCAGCCAAAGACGTATCCTGACCGGCACGGTCCCTTGTGCCCTCAACTCAGCCCTTGGGGGAGACCACTGCCCTGCTGTGGTTTGGGCGCCTGGAGCCTCCTGGGACCTAACCCTAACCCTAACCGTACCCCGAACCGGGACCCTCCACCGCAACCTTAGCCTCCCTCGAACCCCAACCCTGCAATGGAGCCGCCTTCTGGCATGGGCCCTCACTTCAGCCCTCGAGGGAGATCACGAGACTGGAGTCGATTCAGCCCTGGCCACGTCCCTGGACCGAACCCTAACCCTAGCTAAGGCTCTCTCCCCAAGAGGACCCAATGCCAACGTCTGACAACACCACGCGCCTGGGGTCCGGAAGAGGTGCAGGCTGACTCGGCATGGAACCTGGAAGCGCACCATGTCGTTTCCCAGGCCCGGCTGCAGCTGCCGAGAGGATTCCGGAGGCCTCCTCGACCAGGGGCCCAATCACGTGTGTGGCCTTGGCAGCCAAAGACGGATCCTGACCGGCACGGTCCCTTGTGCCCTCAATTCAGCCCTTGGGGGAGACCACTGCCCTGCTGTGGTTTGGGCGCCTGGAGCCTCCTGGGACCTAACCCTAACCCTAACCGTACCCCGAACCGGGACCCTCCACCGCAACCTAAGCCTGCCTCGAACCCTAACCCTGCAATGGAGCCGCCTTCTGGCATGGGCCCTCACTTCAGCGCTCGAGGGAGATCACGAGACTGGAGTCGATTCAGCCCTGGCCACGTCCCTGGACCAAACCCTAACCCTAGCTAAGGCTCCCTCCCCATGGGGACCCCATGCCAAAGTCTGACAAGACCACGCGCCTGGGGTCCAGAGGCGGTGCGGGCTGACTCGGCATGGAAGCTGCAAGCTCACCATGTGGTTTCCCAGGCCCGTGTGCAGCTGACCGAGAGGATTCCGGAGGCCTCCTCGAACAGGGGCCGATCGACGTCTGTGGCCTTGGCAGCCAAAGACGGATCCTGACCGGCACGGTCCCTTGTGCCCTCAACTCAGACCTTCGGGAAGACCACTGCCCTGCTGTGGGTTCGGCGCCTGGAGCCTCCTGGGACCTAACCCTAACCCTAACCCCACACCGAACGGGGACCCTCCACCGAAACCTAAGCCGGCCTCGACCCCTAACCCTGCACTTGAGCCGCCTTGCTGCATGGGCCCTCACTTCAGCCCTCGAGGGAGATCACGAGACCGGAGTCGCTTCGGCCCTGGCCACGTCCCTGGACCGAACCCTAACCCTAGCTAAGGCTCTCTCCCCAAGAGGACCCAATACCAACGTCTGACAACACCACGCGCCTGGGGTCCGGAAGAGGTGCAGGCTGACTCGGCATGGAACCTGGAAGCGCACCATGTCGTTTCCCAGGCCCGGCTGCAGCTGCCGAGGGGATTCCGGAGGCCTCCTCGACCAGGGGCCCAATCACGTGTGTGGCCTTGGCAGCCAAAGACGGATCCTGACCGGCACGGTCCCTTGTGCCCTCAACTCAGGCCTTCGGGAAGACCACTGCCCTGCTGTGGGTTCGGCGCCTGGAGCCTCCTGGGACCTAACCCTAACCCTAACCCCACACCGAACGGGGACCCTCCACCGAAACCTAAGCCGGCCTCGACCCCTAACCCTGCACTTGAGCCGCCTTGCTGCATGGGCCCTCACTTCAGCCCTCGAGGGAGATCACGAGACCGGAGTCGCTTCGGCCCTGGCCACGTCCCTGGACCGAACCCTAACCCTAGCTAAGGCTCTCTCCCCAAGAGGACCCAATACCAACGTCTGACAACACCAGGCGCCTGGGGTCCGGAAGAGGTGCAGGCTGACTCGGCATGGAACCTGGAAGCGCACCATGTCGTTTCCCAGGCCCGGCTGCAGCTGCCGAGGGGATTCCGGAGGCCTCCTCGACCAGGGGCCCAATCACGTGTGTGGCCTTGGCAGCCAAAGACGGATCCTGACCGGCACGGTCCCTTGTGCCCTCAACTCAGGCCTTCGGGAAGACCACTGCCCTGCTGTGGTTTGGGCGCCTGGAGCCTCCTGGGACCTAACCCTAACCCTAACCCCACACCGAACGGGGACGCTCCACCGAAACCTAAGCCGGCCTCGACCCCTAACCCTGCACTTGAGCCGCCTTGCTGCATGGGCCCTCACTTCAGCCCTCGAGGGAGATCACGAGACCGGAGTCGCTTCGGCCCTGGCCACGTCCCTGGACCGAACCCTAACCCTAGCTAAGGCTCTCTCCCCAAGAGGACCCAATGCCAACGTCTGACAACACCACGCGCCTGGGGTCCGGAAGAGGTGCAGGCTGACTCGGCATAGAACCTGGAAGCGCACCATGTCGTTTCCCAGGCCCGGATGCAGCTGCCGAGGGGATTCCGGAGGCCTCCTCGACCAGGGGCCCAATCACGTGTGTGGCCTTGGCAGCCAAAGACGGATCCTGACCGGCACGGTCCCTTGTGCCCTCAATTCAGCCCTTGGGGGAGACCACTGCCCTGCTGTGGGTTGGGCGCCTGGAGCCTCCTGGGACCTAACCCTAACCCTAACCGTACCCCGCACCGGGACCCTCCACCGCAACCTAAGCCTGCCTCGAACCCCAACCCTGCAATGGAGCCGCCTTCTGGCATGGGCCCTCACTTCAGCCCTCGAGGGAGATCACGAGACTGGAGTCGATTCAGCCCTGGCCACGTCCCTGGACCAAACCCTAACCCTAGCTAAGGCTCCCTCCCCATGGGGACCCCATGCCAAATTCTGAAAAGACCACGCGCCTGGGGTCCAGAGGCGGTGCGGGCTGACTCGGCATGGAAGCTGCAAGCTCACCACGTGGTTTCCCAGGCCCGTGTGCAGCTGACCGAGAGGATTCCGGAGGCCTCCTCGAACAGGGGCCGATCCACGTCTGTGGCCTTGGCAGCCAAAGACGGATCCTGACCGGCACGGTCCCTTGTGCCCTCAACTCAGGCCTTCGGGAAGACCACTGCCCTGCTGTGGGTTCGGCGCCTGGAGCCTCCTGGGACCTAACCCTAACCCTAACCCCACACCGAACGGGGACCCTCCACCGAAACCTAAGCCGGCCTCGACCCCTAACCCTGCACTTGAGCCGCCTTGCTGCATGGGCCCTCACTTCAGCCCTCGAGGGAGATCACGAGACCGGAGTCGCTTCGGCCCTGGCCACGTCCCTGGACCGAACCCTAACCCTAGCTAAGGCTCTCGCCCCAAGAGGACCCAATGCCAACGTCTGACAACACCACGCGCCTGGGGTCCGGAAGAGGTGCAGGCTGACTCGGCATGGAACCTGGAAGCGCACCATGTCGTTTCCCAGGCCCGGCTGCAGCTGCCGAGGGGATTCCGGAGGCCTCCTCGACCAGGGGCCCAATCACGTGTGTAGCCTTCGCAGCCAAAGACGGATCCTGACCGGCACGGTCCCTTGTGCCCTCAACTCAGCCCTTGGGGGAGACCACTGCCCTGCTGTGGGTTGGGCGCCTGGAGCCTCCTGGGACCTAACCCTAACCCTAACCGTACACCGAACCGGGACCCTCCACCACAACCTAAGCCTGCCTCGAACCCCAACCCTGCAATGGAGCCGCCTTCTGGCATGGGCCCTCACTTCAGCCCTCGAGGGAGATGACGAGACTGGAGTCGATTCAGCCCTGGCCACGTCCCTGGACCAAACCCTAACCCTAGCTAAGGCTCCCTCCCCATGGGGACCCCATGCCAAAGTCTGACAAGACCACGCGCCTGGGGTCCAGAGGCGGTGCGGGCTGACTCGGCATGGAAGCTGCAAGCTCACCATGTGGTTTCCCAGACCCGTGTGCAGCTGACCGAGAGGATTCCGGAGGCCTCCTCGAACAGGGGCCGATCGACGTCTGTGGCCTTGGCAGCCAAAGACGGATCCTGACCGGCACGGTCCCTTGTGCCCTCAACTCAGGCCTTCGGGAAGACCACTGCCCTGCTGTGGGTTCGGCGCCTGGAGCCTCCTGGGACCTAACCCTAACCCTAACCCCACACCGAACGGGGACCCTCCACCGAAACCTAAGCCGGCCTCGACCCCTAACCCTGCACTTGAGCCGCCTTGCTGCATGGGCCCTCACTTCAGCCCTCGAGGGAGATCACGAGACCGGAGTCGCTTCGGCCCTGGCCACGTCCCTGGACCGAACCCTAACCCTAGCTAAGGCTCTCTCCCCAAGAGGACCCAATGCCAACGTCTGACAACACCACGCGCCTGGGGTCCGGAAGAGGTGCAGGCTGACTCGGCATGGAACCTGGAAGCGCACCATGTCGTTTCCCAGGCCCGGCTGCAGCTGCCGAGGGGATTCCGGAGGCCTCCTCGACCAGGGGCCCAATCACGTGTGTGGCCTTGGCAGCCAAAGACGGATCCTGACCGGCACGGTCCCTTGTGCCCTCAACTCAGGCCTTCGGTAAGACCACTGCCCTGCTGTGGGTTCGGCGCCTGGAGCCTCCTGGGACCTAACCCTAACCCTAACCCCACACCGAACGGGGACCCTCCACCGAAACCTAAGCCGGCCTCGACCCCTAACCCTGCACTTGAGCCGCCTTGCTGCATGGGCCCTCACTTCAGCCCTCGAGGGAGATCACGAGACCGGAGTCGCTTCGGCCCTGGCCACGTCCCTGGACCGAACCCTAACCCTAGCTAAGGCTCTCTCCCCAAGAGGACCCAATGCCAACGTCTGACAACACCACGCGCCTGGGGTCCGGAAGAGGTGCAGGCTGACTCGGCATGGAACCTGGAAGCGCACCATGTCGTTTCCCAGGCCCGGCTGCAGCTGCCGAGGGGATTCCGGAGGCCTCCTCGACCAGGGGCCCAATCACGTGTGTGGCCTTGGCAGCCAAAGACGGATCCTGACCGGCACGGTCGCTTGTGCCCTCAACTCAGCCCTTGGGGGAGACCACTGCCCTGCTGTGGTTTGGGCGCCTGGAGCCTCCTGGGACCTAACCCTAACCCTAACCGTACCCCGAACCGGGACCCTCCACCGCAACCTAAGCCTGCCTCGAACCCTAACCCTGCAATGGAGCCGCCTTCTGGCATGGGCCCTCACTTCAGCCCTCGAGGGAGATCACGAGACTGGAGTCGATTCAGCCCTGGCCACGTCCCTGGACCAAACCCTAACCCTAGCTAAGGCTCCCTCCCCATGGGGACCCCATGCCAAAGTCTGACAAGACCACGCGCCTGGGGTCCAGAGGCGGTGCGGGCTGACTCGGCATGGACGCTGCAAGCTCACCATGTGGTTTCCCAGGCCCGTGTGCAGCTGACCGAGAGGATTCCGGAGGCCTCCTCGAACAGGGTCCGATCGACGTCTGTGGCCTTGGCAGCCAAAGACGGATCCTGACCGGCACGGTCCCTTGGGCCCTCAACTCAGCCCTTGGGGAAGACCACTGCCCTGCTGTGGTTTGGGCGCCTGGAGCCTCCTGGGACCTAACCCTAACCCTAACCGTACCCCGAACCGGGACCCTCCACCGCAACCTAAGCCTGCCTCGAACCCTAACCCTGCAATGGAGCCGCATTCTGGCATGGGCCCTCACTTCAGCCCTCGAGGGAGATCACGAGACTGGAGTCGATTCAGCCCTGGCCATGTCCCTGGACCAAACCCTAACCCTAGCTAAGGCTCCCTCCCCATGGGGAACCCATGCCAAAGTCTGACAAGACCACGCGCCTGGGGTCCAGAGGCGGTGCGGGCTGACTCGGCATGGAAACTGCAAGCTCACCATGTGGTTTCCCAGGCCTGTGTGCAGCTGACCGAGAGGATTCCGGAGGCTGCCTCGAACAGGTGCCGATCGACGTCTGTGGCCTTGGCAGCCAAAGACGGATTCTGACCAGCACGGTCCCTTGTGCCCTCAACTCAGGCCTTCGGGAAGACCACTGCCCTGCTTTGGGTTCGGCGCCTTGAGCCTCCTGGGACCTAACCCTAACCCTAACCCCACACCGAACGGGGACCCTCCACGGAAACCTAAGCCGGCCTCGACCCCTAACCCTGCACTTGAGCCGCCTTGCTGCATGGGCCCTCACTTCAGCCCTCGAGGGAGATCACGAGACCGGAGTCGCTTCGGCCCTGGCCACGTCCCTGGACCGAAAGCTATCCCTAGCTAAGGCTCTCTCCAGAATAGGACCCAATGCCAAAGTCTGACAACACCACGCGCCTGGGGTCCGGAAGAGGTGCAGGCTGACTCGCCATGGAACCTGGAAGCGCACCATGTCGTTTCCCAGGCCCGGCTGCAGCTGCCGAGGGGATTCCGGAGGCCTCCTCGTCCAGGGGCCCAATCACGTGTGTGGCCTTGGCAGCCAAAGACGGATGCTGACCGGCACGGTCCCTTGTGCCCTCAACTCAGCCCTTCGGGGGGACCACTGCCCTGCTGTGGTTTCGGCACCTGGAGCCTGCTGGGACCTAACCCTAACCCTAACCGTACCCCGTACCGGGACCCTCCACCACAACCTAAGCCTGCCTCGAACCCCAACCCTGCAATGGAGCCGCCTTCTGGCATGGGCCCTCACTTCAGCCCTTGAGGGAGATCACGAGACTGGAGTCGATTCAGCCCTGGCCACGTCCCTGGACCAAACCCTAACCCTAGCTAAGGCTCCCTCCCCATGGGGACCCCATGCCAAAGTCTGACAAGACCACGCGCCTGGGGTCCAGAGGCGGTGCGGGCTGCCTCGGCATGGAAGCTGCAAGCTCACCATGTGGTTTCCCAGGCCCGTGTGCAGCTGACCGAGAGGATTCCGGAGGCCTCCTCGAACAGGGGCCGATCGACGTCTGTGGCCTTGGCAGCCAAAGACGGATCCTGACCGGCACGGTCCCTTGTGCCCTCAACTCAGGCCTTCGGGAAGACCACTGCCCTGCTGTGGGTTCGGCGCCTGGAGCCTCCTGGGACCTAACCCTAACCCTAACCCCACACCGAACGGGGACCCTCCACCGAAACCTAAGCCGGCCTCGACCCCTAACCCTGCACTTGAGCCGCCTTGCTGCATGGGCCCTCACTTCAGCCCTCGAGGGAGATCACGAGACCGGAGTCGCTTCGGCCCTGGCCACGTCCCTGGACCGAACCCTAACCCTAGCTAAGGCTCTCTCCCCAAGAGGACCCAATGCCAACGTCTGACAACACCACGCGCCTGGGGTCCGGAAGAGGTGCAGGCTGACTCGGCATGGAACCTGGAAGCGCACCATGTCGTTTCCCAGGCCCGGCTGCAGCTGCCGAGGGGATTCCGGAGGCCTCCTCGACCAGGGGCCCAATCACGTGTGTGGCCTTGGCAGCCAAAGACGGATCCTGACCGGCACGGTCCCTTGTGCCCTCAATTCAGCCCTTGGGGGAGACCACTGCCCTGCTGTGGGTTGGGCGCCTGGAGCCTCCTGGGACCTAACCCTAACCCTAACCGTACCCCGCACCGGGACCCTCCACCGCAACCTAAGCCTGCCTCGAACCCCAACCCTGCAATGGAGCCGCCTTCTGGCATGGGCCCTCACTTCAGCCCTCGAGGGAGATCACGAGACTGGAGTCGATTCAGCCCTGGCCACGTCCCTGGACCAAACCCTAACCCTAGCTAAGGCTCCCTCCCCATGGGGACCCCATTTCAAATTCTGAAAAGACCACGCGCCTGGGGTCCAGAGGCGGTGCGGGCTGACTCGGCATGGAAGCTGCAAGCTCACCACGTGGTTTCCCAGGCCCGTGTGCAGCTGACCGAGAGGATTCCGGAGGCCTCCTCGAACAGGGGCCGATCCACGTCTGTGGCCTTGGCAGCCAAAGACGGATCCTGACCGGCACGGTCCCTTGTGCCCTCAACTCAGCCCTTGGGGGAGACCACTGCCCTGCTGTGGGTTCGGCGCCTGGAGCCTCCTGGGACCTAACCCTAACCCTAACCGTACCCCGAACCGGGACCCTCCACCGCAACCTAAGCCTGCCTCGAACCCTAACCCTGCAATGGAGCCGCCTTCTGGCATGGGCCCTCACTTCAGCCCTCGAGGGAGATCACGAGACTGGAGTCGATTCAGCCCTGGCCACGTCCCTGGACCAAACCCTAACCCTAGCTAAGGCTCCCTCCCCATGGGGACCCCATGCCAAAGTCTGACAAGACCACGCGCCTGGGGTCCAGAGGCGGTGCGGGCTGACTCGGCATGGACGCTGCAAGCTCACCATGTGGTTTCCCAGGCCCGTGTGCACCTGACCGAGAGGATTCCGGAGGCCTCCTCGAACAGGGTCCGATCGACGTCTGTGGCCTTGGCAGCCAAAGACGGATCCTGACCGGCACGGTCCCTTGGGCCCTCAACTCAGCCCTTGGGGGAGACCACTGCCCTGCTGTGGTTTGGGCGCCTGGAGCCTCCTGGGACCTAACCCTAACCCTAACCGTACCCCGAACCGGGACCCTCCACCGCAACCTAAGCCTGCCTCGAACCCTAACCCTGCAATGGAGCCGCCTTCTGGCATGGGCCCTCACTTCAGCCCTCGAGGGAGATCACGAGACTGGAGTCGATTCAGCCCTGGCCATGTCCCTGGACCAAACCCTAACCCTAGCTAAGGCTCCCTCCCCATGGGGAACCCATGCCAAAGTCTGACAAGACCACGCGCCTGGGGTCCAGAGGCGGTGCGGGCTGACTCGGCATGGAAACTGCAAGCTCACCATGTGGTTTCCCAGGCCCGTGTGCAGCTGACCGAGAGGATTCCGGAGGCTGCCTCGAACAGGGGCCGATCGACGTCTGTGGCCTTGGCAGCCAAAGACGGATTCTGACCAGCACGGTCCCTTGTGCCCTCAACTCAGGCCTTCGGGAAGACCACTGCCCTGCTTTGGGTTCGGCGCCTTGAGCCTCCTGGGACCTAACCCTAACCCTAACCCCACACCGAACGGGGACCCTCCACGGAAACCTAAGCCGGCCTCGACCCCTAACCCTGCACTTGAGCCGCCTTGCTGCATGGGCCCTCACTTCAGCCCTCGAGGGAGATCACGAGACCGGAGTCGCTTCGGCCCTGGCCACGTCCCTGGACCGAAAGCTATCCCTAGCTAAGGCTCTCTCCAGAATAGGACCCAATGCCAAAGTCTGACAACACCACGCGCCTGGGGTCCGGAAGAGGTGCAGGCTGACTCGCCATGGAACCTGGAAGCGCACCATGTCGTTTCCCAGGCCCGGCTGCAGCTGCCGAGGGGATTCCGGAGGCCTCCTCGACCAGGGGCCCAATCACGTGTGTGGCCTTGGCAGCCAAAGACGGATGCTGACCGGCACGGTCCCTTGTGCCCTCAACTCAGCCCTTCGGGGGGACCACAGCCCTGCTGTGGTTTCGGCACCTGGAGCCTGCTGGGACCTAACCCTAACCCTAACCGTACCCCGAACCGGGACCCTCCACCACAACCTAAGCCTGCCTCGAACCCCAACCCTGCAATGGAGCCGCCTTCTGGCATGGGCCCTCACTTCAGCCCTTGAGGGAGATCACGAGACTGGAGTCGATTCAGCCCTGGCCACGTCCCTGGACCAAACCCTAACCCTAGCTAAGGCTCCCTCCCCATGGGGACCCCATGCCAAAGTCTGACAAGACCACGCGCCTGGGGTCCAGAGGCGGTGCGGGCTGACTCGGCATGGAAGCTGCAAGCTCACCACGTGGTTTCCCAGGCCCGTGTGCAGCTGACCGAGAGGATTCCGGAGGCCTCCTCGAACAGGGGCCGATCGACGTCTGTGGCCTTGGCAGCCAAAGACGGATCCTGACCGGCACGGTCCCTTGTGCCCTCAACTCAGGCCTTCGGGAAGACCACTGCCCTGCTGTGGGTTCGGCGCCTGGAGCCTCCTGGGACCTAACCCTAACCCTAACCCCACACCGAACGGGGACCCTCCACCGAAACCTAAGCCGGCCTCGACCCCTAACCCTGCACTTGAGCCGCCTTGCTGCATGGGCCCTCACTTCAGCCCTCGAGGGAGATCACGAGACCGGAGTCGCTTTGGCCCTGGCCACGTCCCTGGACCGAACCCTAACCCTAGCTAAGGCTCTCTCCCCAAGAGGACCCAATGCCAACGTCTGACAACACCACGCGCCTGGGGTCCGGAAGAGGTGCAGGCTGACTCGGCATGGAACCTGGAAGCGCACCATGTCGTTTCCCAGGCCCGGCTGCAGCTGCCGAGGGGATTCCGGAGGCCTCCTCGACCAGGGGCCCAATCACGTGTGTGGCCTTGGCAGCCAAAGACGTATCCTGACCGGCACGGTCCCTTGTGCCCTCAACTCAGCCCTTGGGGGAGACCACTGCCCTGCTGTGGTTTGGGCGCCTGGAGCCTCCTGGGACCTAACCCTAACCCTAACCGTACCCCGAACCGGGACCCTCCACCGCAACCTTAGCCTCCCTCGAACCCCAACCCTGCAATGGAGCCGCCTTCTGGCATGGGCCCTCACTTCAGCCCTCGAGGGAGATCACGAGACTGGAGTCGATTCAGCCCTGGCCACGTCCCTGGACCGAACCCTAACCCTAGCTAAGGCTCTCTCCCCAAGAGGACCCAATGCCAACGTCTGACAACACCACGCGCCTGGGGTCCGGAAGAGGTGCAGGCTGACTCGGCATGGAACCTGGAAGCGCACCATGTCGTTTCCCAGGCCCGGCTGCAGCTGCCGAGAGGATTCCGGAGGCCTCCTCGACCAGGGGCCCAATCACGTGTGTGGCCTTGGCAGCCAAAGACGGATCCTGACCGGCACGGTCCCTTGTGCCCTCAATTCAGCCCTTGGGGGAGACCACTGCCCTGCTGTGGTTTGGGCGCCTGGAGCCTCCTGGGACCTAACCCTAACCCTAACCGTACCCCGAACCGGGACCCTCCACCGCAACCTAAGCCTGCCTCGAACCCTAACCCTGCAATGGAGCCGCCTTCTGGCATGGGCCCTCACTTCAGCGCTCGAGGGAGATCACGAGACTGGAGTCGATTCAGCCCTGGCCACGTCCCTGGACCAAACCCTAACCCTAGCTAAGGCTCCCTCCCCATGGGGACCCCATGCCAAAGTCTGACAAGACCACGCGCCTGGGGTCCAGAGGCGGTGCGGGCTGACTCGGCATGGAAGCTGCAAGCTCACCATGTGGTTTCCCAGGCCCGTGTGCAGCTGACCGAGAGGATTCCGGAGGCCTCCTCGAACAGGGGCCGATCGACGTCTGTGGCCTTGGCAGCCAAAGACGGATCCTGACCGGCACGGTCCCTTGTGCCCTCAACTCAGACCTTCGGGAAGACCACTGCCCTGCTGTGGGTTCGGCGCCTGGAGCCTCCTGGGACCTAACCCTAACCCTAACCCCACACCGAACGGGGACCCTCCACCGAAACCTAAGCCGGCCTCGACCCCTAACCCTGCACTTGAGCCGCCTTGCTGCATGGGCCCTCACTTCAGCCCTCGAGGGAGATCACGAGACCGGAGTCGCTTCGGCCCTGGCCACGTCCCTGGACCGAACCCTAACCCTAGCTAAGGCTCTCTCCCCAAGAGGACCCAATACCAACGTCTGACAACACCACGCGCCTGGGGTCCGGAAGAGGTGCAGGCTGACTCGGCATGGAACCTGGAAGCGCACCATGTCGTTTCCCAGGCCCGGCTGCAGCTGCCGAGGGGATTCCGGAGGCCTCCTCGACCAGGGGCCCAATCACGTGTGTGGCCTTGGCAGCCAAAGACGGATCCTGACCGGCACGGTCCCTTGTGCCCTCAACTCAGGCCTTCGGGAAGACCACTGCCCTGCTGTGGGTTCGGCGCCTGGAGCCTCCTGGGACCTAACCCTAACCCTAACCCCACACCGAACGGGGACCCTCCACCGAAACCTAAGCCGGCCTCGACCCCTAACCCTGCACTTGAGCCGCCTTGCTGCATGGGCCCTCACTTCAGCCCTCGAGGGAGATCACGAGACCGGAGTCGCTTCGGCCCTGGCCACGTCCCTGGACCGAACCCTAACCCTAGCTAAGGCTCTCTCCCCAAGAGGACCCAATACCAACGTCTGACAACACCAGGCGCCTGGGGTCCGGAAGAGGTGCAGGCTGACTCGGCATGGAACCTGGAAGCGCACCATGTCGTTTCCCAGGCCCGGCTGCAGCTGCCGAGGGGATTCCGGAGGCCTCCTCGACCAGGGGCCCAATCACGTGTGTGGCCTTGGCAGCCAAAGACGGATCCTGACCGGCACGGTCCCTTGTGCCCTCAACTCAGGCCTTCGGGAAGACCACTGCCCTGCTGTGGGTTCGGCGCCTGGAGCCTCCTGGGACCTAACCCTAACCCTAACCCCACACCGAACGGGGACGCTCCACCGAAACCTAAGCCGGCCTCGACCCCTAACCCTGCACTTGAGCCGCCTTGCTGCATGGGCCCTCACTTCAGCCCTCGAGGGAGATCACGAGACCGGAGTCGCTTCGGCCCTGGCCACGTCCCTGGACCGAACCCTAACCCTAGCTAAGGCTCTCTCCCCAAGAGGACCCAATGCCAACGTCTGACAACACCACGCGCCTGGGGTCCGGAAGAGGTGCAGGCTGACTCGGCATAGAACCTGGAAGCGCACCATGTCGTTTCCCAGGCCCGGCTGCAGCTGCCGAGGGGATTCCGGAGGCCTCCTCGACCAGGGGCCCAATCACGTGTGTGGCCTTGGCAGCCAAAGACGGATCCTGACCGGCACGGTCCCTTGTGCCCTCAATTCAGCCCTTGGGGGAGACCACTGCCCTGCTGTGGGTTGGGCGCCTGGAGCCTCCTGGGACCTAACCCTAACCCTAACCGTACCCCGCACCGGGACCCTCCACCGCAACCTAAGCCTGCCTCGAACCCCAACCCTGCAATGGAGCCGCCTTCTGGCATGGGCCCTCACTTCAGCCCTCGAGGGAGATCACGAGACTGGAGTCGATTCAGCCCTGGCCACGTCCCTGGACCAAACCCTAACCCTAGCTAAGGCTCCCTCCCCATGGGGACCCCATGCCAAATTCTGAAAAGACCACGCGCCTGGGGTCCAGAGGCGGTGCGGGCTGACTCGGCATGGAAGCTGCAAGCTCACCACGTGGTTTCCCAGGCCCGTGTGCAGCTGACCGAGAGGATTCCGGAGGCCTCCTCGAACAGGGGCCGATCCACGTCTGTGGCCTTGGCAGCCAAAGACGGATCCTGACCGGCACGGTCCCTTGTGCCCTCAACTCAGGCCTTCGGGAAGACCACTGCCCTGCTGTGGGTTCGGCGCCTGGAGCCTCCTGGGACCTAACCCTAACCCTAACCCCACACCGAACGGGGACCCTCCACCGAAACCTAAGCCGGCCTCGACCCCTAACCCTGCACTTGAGCCGCCTTGCTGCATGGGCCCTCACTTCAGCCCTCGAGGGAGATCACGAGACCGGAGTCGCTTCGGCCCTGGCCACGTCCCTGGACCGAACCCTAACCCTAGCTAAGGCTCTCGCCCCAAGAGGACCCAATGCCAACGTCTGACAACACCACGCGCCTGGGGTCCGGAAGAGGTGCAGGCTGACTCGGCATGGAACCTGGAAGCGCACCATGTCGTTTCCCAGGCCCGGCTGCAGCTGCCGAGGGGATTCCGGAGGCCTCCTCGACCAGGGGCCCAATCACGTGTGTAGCCTACGCAGCCAAAGACGGATCCTGACCGGCACGGTCCCTTGTGCCCTCAACTCAGCCCTTGGGGGAGACCACTGCCCTGCTGTGGGTTGGGCGCCTGGAGCCTCCTGGGACCTAACCCTAACCCTAACCGTACACCGAACCGGGACCCTCCACCACAACCTAAGCCTGCCTCGAACCCCAACCCTGCAATGGAGCCGCCTTCTGGCATGGGCCCTCACTTCAGCCCTCGAGGGAGATGACGAGACTGGAGTCGATTCAGCCCTGGCCACGTCCCTGGACCAAACCCTAACCCTAGCTAAGGCTCCCTCCCCATGGGGACCCCATGCCAAAGTCTGACAACACCACGCGCCTGGGGTCCAGAGGCGGTGCGGGCTGACTCGGCATGGAAGCTGCAAGCTCACCATGTGGTTTCCCAGGCCCGTGTGCAGCTGACCGAGAGGATTCCGGAGGCCTCCTCGAACAGGGGCCGATCGACGTCTGTGGCCTTGGCAGCCAAAGACGGATCCTGACCGGCACGGTCCCTTGTGCCCTCAACTCAGGCCTTCGGGAAGACCACTGCCCTGCTGTGGGTTCGGCGCCTGGAGCCTCCTGGGACCTAACCCTAACCCTAACCCCACACCGAACGGGGACCCTCCACCGAAACCTAAGCCGGCCTCGACCCCTAACCCTGCACTTGAGCCGCCTTGCTGCATGGGCCCTCACTTCAGCCCTCGAGGGAGATCACGAGACCGGAGTCGCTTCGGCCCTGGCCACGTCCCTGGACCGAACCCTAACCCTAGCTAAGGCTCTCTCCCCAAGAGGACCCAATGCCAACGTCTGACAACACCACGCGCCTGGGGTCCGGAAGAGGTGCAGGCTGACTCGGCATGGAACCTGGAAGCGCACCATGTCGTTTCCCAGGCCCGGCTGCAGCTGCCGAGGGGATTCCGGAGGCCTCCTCGACCAGGGGCCCAATCACGTGTGTGGCCTTGGCAGCCAAAGACGGATCCTGACCGGCACGGTCCCTTGTGCCCTCAACTCAGGCCTTCGGTAAGACCACTGCCCTGCTGTGGGTTCGGCGCCTGGAGCCTCCTGGGACCTAACCCTAACCCTAACCCCACACCGAACGGGGACCCTCCACCGAAACCTAAGCCGGCCTCGACCCCTAACCCTGCACTTGAGCCGCCTTGCTGCATGGGCCCTCACTTCAGCCCTCGAGGGAGATCACGAGACCGGAGTCGCTTCGGCCCTGGCCACGTCCCTGGACCGAACCCTAACCCTAGCTAAGGCTCTCTCCCCAAGAGGACCCAATGCCAACGTCTGACAACACCACGCGCCTGGGGTCCGGAAGAGGTGCAGGCTGACTCGGCATGGAACCTGGAAGCGCACCATGTCGTTTCCCAGGCCCGGCTGCAGCTGCCGAGGGGATTCCGGAGGCCTCCTCGACCAGGGGCCCAATCACGTGTGTGGCCTTGGCAGCCAAAGACGGATCCTGACCGGCACGGTCCCTTGTGCCCTCAACTCAGCCCTTGGGGGAGACCACTGCCCTGCTGTGGTTTGGGCGCCTGGAGCCTCCTGGGACCTAACCCTAACCCTAACCGTACCCCGAACCGGGACCCTCCACCGCAACCTAAGCCTGCCTCGAACCCTAACCCTGCAATGGAGCCGCCTTCTGGCATGGGCCCTCACTTCAGCCCTCGAGGGAGATCACGAGACTGGAGTCAATTCAGCCCTGGCCACGTCCCTGGACCAAACCCTAACCCTAGCTAAGGCTCCCTCCCCATGGGGACCCCATGCCAAAGTCTGACAAGACCACGCGCCTGGGGTCCAGAGGCGGTGCGGGCTGACTCGGCATGGACGCTGCAAGCTCACCATGTGGTTTCCCAGGCCCGTGTGCAGCTGACCGAGAGGATTCCGGAGGCCTCCTCGAACAGGGTCCGATCGACGTCTGTGGCCTTGGCAGCCAAAGACGGATCCTGACCGGCACGGTCCCTTGGGCCCTCAACTCAGCCCTTGGGGGAGACCACTGCCCTGCTGTGGTTTGGGCGCCTGGAGCCTCCTGGGACCTAACCCTAACCCTAACCGTACCCCGAACCGGGACCCTCCACCGCAACCTAAGCCTGCCTCGAACCCTAACCCTGCAATGGAGCCGCCTTCTGGCATGGGCCCTCACTTCAGCCCTCGAGGGAGATCACGAGACTGGAGTCGATTCAGCCCTGGCCATGTCCCTGGACCAAACCCTAACCCTAGCTAAGGCTCCCTCCCCATGGGGAACCCATGCCAAAGTCTGACAAGACCACGCGCCTGGGGTCCAGAGGCGGTGCGGGCTGACTCGGCATGGAAACTGCAAGCTCACCATGTGGTTTCCCAGGCCCGTGTGCAGCTGACCGAGAGGATTCCGGAGGCTGCCTCGAACAGGGGCCGATCGACGTCTGTGGCCTTGGCAGCCAAAGACGGATTCTGACCAGCACGGTCCCTTGTGCCCTCAACTCAGGCCTTCGGGAAGACCACTGCCCTGCTTTGGGTTCGGCGCCTTGAGCCTCCTGGGACCTAACCCTAACCCTAACCCCACACCGAACGGGGACCCTCCACGGAAACCTAAGCCGGCCTCGACCCCTAACCCTGCACTTGAGCCGCCTTGCTGCATGGGCCCTCACTTCAGCCCTCGAGGGAGATCACGAGACCGGAGTCGCTTCGGCCCTGGCCACGTCCCTGGACCGAACCCTAACCCTAGCTAAGGCTCTCTCCCCAAGAGGACCCAATACCAACGTCTGACAACACCACGCGCCTGGGGTCCGGAAGAGGTGCAGGCTGACTCGGCATGGAACCTGGAAGCGCACCATGTCGTTTCCCAGGCCCGGCTGCAGCTGCCGAGGGGATTCCGGAGGCCTCCTCGACCAGGGGCCCAATCACGTGTGTGGCCTTGGCAGCCAAAGACGGATCCTGACCGGCACGGTCCCTTGTGCCCTCAACTCAGGCCTTCGGGAAGACCACTGCCCTGCTGTGGGTTCGGCGCCTGGAGCCTCCTGGGACCTAACCCTAACCCTAACCCCACACCGAACGGGGACCCTCCACCGAAACCTAAGCTGGCCTCGACCCCTAACCCTGCACTTGAGCCGCCTTGCTGCATGGGCCCTCACTTCAGCCCTCGAGGGAGATCACGAGACCGGAGTCGCTTCGGCCCTGGCCACGTCCCTGGACCGAACCCTAACCCTAGCTAAGGCTCTCTCCCCAAGAGGACCCAATACCAACGTCTGACAACACCAGGCGCCTGGGGTCCGGAAGAGGTGCAGGCTGACTCGGCATGGAACCTGGAAGCGCACCATGTCGTTTCCCAGGCCCGGCTGCAGCTGCCGAGGGGATTCCGGAGGCCTCCTCGACCAGGGGCCCAATCACGTGTGTGGCCTTGGCAGCCAAAGACGGATCCTGACCGGCACGGTCCCTTGTGCCCTCAACTCAGGCCTTCGGGAAGACCACTGCCCTGCTGTGGGTTCAGCGCCTGGAGCCTCCTGGGACCTAACCCTAACCCTAACCCCACACCGAACGGGGACGCTCCACCGAAACCTAAGCCGGCCTCGACCCCTAACCCTGCACTTGAGCCGCCTTGCTGCATGGGCCCTCACTTCAGCCCTCGAGGGAGATCACGAGACCGGAGTCGCTTCGGCCCTGGCCACGTCCCTGGACCGAACCCTAACCCTAGCTAAGGCTCTCTCCCCAAGAGGACCCAATGCCAACGTCTGACAACACCACGCGCCTGGGGTCCGGAAGAGGTGCAGGCTGACTCGGCATGGAACCTGGAAGCGCACCATGTCGTTTCCCAGGCCCGGCTGCAGCTGCCGAGGGGATTCCGGAGGCCTCCTCGACCAGGGGCCCAATCACGTGTGTGGCCTTGGCAGCCAAAGACGGATCCTGACCGGCACGGTCCCTTGTGCCCTCAACTCAGCCCTTGGGGGAGACCACTGCCCTGCTGTGGTTTGGGCGCCTGGAGCCTCCTGGGACCTAACCCTAACCCTAACCGTACCCCGAACCGGGACCCTCCACCGCAACCTAAGCCTGCCTCGAACCCTAACCCTGCAATGGAGCCGCCTTCTGGCATGGGCCCTCACTTCAGCCCTCGAGGGAGATCACGAGACTGGAGTCGATTCAGCCCTGGCCACGTCCCTGGACCAAACCCTAACCCTAGCTAAGGCTCCCTCCCCATGGGGACCCCATGCCAAAGTCTGACAAGACCACGCGCCTGGGGTCCAGAGGCGGTGCGGGCTGACTCGGCATGGACGCTGCAAGCTCACCATGTGGTTTCCCAGGCCCGTGTGCAGCTGACCGAGAGGATTCCGGAGGCCTCCTCGAACAGGGTCCGATCGACGTCTGTGGCCTTGGCAGCCAAAGACGGATCCTGACCGGCACGGTCCCTTGGGCCCTCAACTCAGCCCTTGGGGGAGACCACTGCCCTGCTGTGGTTTGGGCGCCTGGAGCCTCCTGGGACCTAACCCTAACCCTAACCGTACCCCGAACCGGGACCCTCCACCGCAACCTAAGCCTGCCTCGAACCCTAACCCTGCAATGGAGCCGCCTTCTGGCATGGGCCCTCACTTCAGCCCTCGAGGGAGATCACGAGACTGGAGTCGATTCAGCCCTGGCCATGTCCCTGGACCAAACCCTAACCCTAGCTAAGGCTCCCTCCCCATGGGGAACCCATGCCAAAGTCTGACAAGACCACGCGCCTGGGGTCCAGAGGCGGTGCGGGCTGACTCGGCATGGAAGCTGCAAGCTCACCATGTGGTTTCCCAGGCCCGTGTGCAGCTGACCGAGAGGATTCCGGAGGCTGCCTCGAACAGGGGCCGATCGACGTCTGTGGCCTTGGCAGCCAAAGACGGATTCTGACCAGCACGGTCCCTTGTGCCCTCAACTCAGGCCTTCGGGAAGACCACTGCCCTGCTTTGGGTTCGGCGCCTTGAGCCTCCTGGGACCTAACCCTAACCCTAACCCCACACCGAACGGGGACCCTCCACGGAAACCTAAGCCGGCCTCGACCCCTAACCCTGCACTTGAGCCGCCTTGCTGCATGGGCCCTCACTTCAGCCCTCGAGGGAGATCACGAGACCGGAGTCGCTTCGGCCCTGGCCACGTCCCTGGACCGAAAGCTATCCCTAGCTAAGGCTCTCTCCAGAATAGGACCCAATGCCAAAGTCTGACAACACCACGCGCCTGGGGTCCGGAAGAGGTGCAGGCTGACTCACCATGGAACCTGGAAGCGCACCATGTCGTTTCCCAGGCCCGGCTGCAGCTGCCGAGGGGATTCCGGAGGCCTCCTCGACCAGGGGCCCAATCACGTGTGTGGCCTTGGCAGCCAAAGACGGATCCTGACCGGCACGGTCCCTTGTGCCCTCAACTCAGCCCTTGGGGGAGACCACTGCCCTGCTGTGGTTTGGGCGCCTGGAGCCTCCTGGGACCTAACCCTAACCCTAACCGTACCCCGAACCGGGACCCTCCACCGCAACCTAAGCCTGCCTCGAACCCTAACCCTGCAATGGAGCCGCCTTCTGGCATGGGCCCTCACTTCAGCCCTCGAGGGAGATCACGAGACTGGAGTCGATTCAGCCCTGGCCACGTCCCTGGACCAAACCCTAACCCTAGCTAAGGCTCCCTCCCCATGGGGACCCCATGCCAAAGTCTGACAAGACCACGCGCCTGGGGTCCAGAGGCGGTGCGGGCTGACTCGGCATGGACGCTGCAAGCTCACCATGTGGTTTCCCAGGCCCGTGTGCAGCTGACCGAGAGGATTCCGGAGGCCTCCTCGAACAGGGTCCGATCGACGTCTGTGGCCTTGGCAGCCAAAGACGGATCCTGACCGGCACGGTCCCTTGGGCCCTCAACTCAGCCCTTGGGGGAGACCACTGCCCTGCTGTGGTTTGGGCGCCTGGAGCCTCCTGGGACCTAACCCTAACCCTAACCGTACCCCGAACCGGGACCCTCCACCGCAACCTAAGCCTGCCTCGAACCCTAACCCTGCAATGGAGCCGCCTTCTGGCATGGGCCCTCACTTCAGCCCTCGAGGGAGATCACGAGACTGGAGTCGATTCAGCCCTGGCCATGTCCCTGGACCAAACCCTAACCCTAGCTAAGGCTCCCTCCCCATGGGGAACCCATGCCAAAGTCTGACAAGACCACGCGCCTGGGGTCCAGAGGCGGTGCGGGCTGACTCGGCATGGAAGCTGCAAGCTCACCATGTGGTTTCCCAGGCCCGTGTGCAGCTGACCGAGAGGATTCCGGAGGCTGCCTCGAACAGGGGCCGATCGACGTCTGTGGCCTTGGCAGCCAAAGACGGATTCTGACCAGCACGGTCCCTTGTGCCCTCAACTCAGGCCTTCGGGAAGACCACTGCCCTGCTTTGGGTTCGGCGCCTTGAGCCTCCTGGGACCTAACCCTAACCCTAACCCCACACCGAACGGGGACCCTCCACGGAAACCTAAGCCGGCCTCGACCCCTAACCCTGCACTTGAGCCGCCTTGCTGCATGGGCCCTCACTTCAGCCCTCGAGGGAGATCACGAGACCGGAGTCGCTTCGGCCCTGGCCACGTCCCTGGACCTAAAGCTATCCCTAGCTAAGGCTCTCTCCAGAATAGGACCCAATGCCAAAGTCTGACAACACCACGCGCCTGGGGTCCGGAAGAGGTGCAGGCTGACTCACCATGGAACCTGGAAGCGCACCATGTCGTTTCCCAGGCCCGGCTGCAGCTGTCGAGAGGATTCCGGAGGCCTCCTCGACCAGGGGCCCAATCACGTGTGTGGCCTTGGCAGCCAAAGACGGATCCTGACCGGCACGGTCCCTTGTGCCCTCAATTCAGCCCTTGGGGGAGACCACTGCCCTGCTGTGGGTTGGGCGCCTGGAGCCTCCTGGGACCTAACCCTAACCCTAACCGTACCCCGCACCGGGACCCTCCACCGCAACCTAAGCCTGCCTCGAACCCCAACCCTGCAATGGAGCCGCCTTCTGGCATGGGCCCTCACTTCAGCCCTCGAGGGAGATCACGAGACTGGAGTCGATTCAGCCCTGGCCACGTCCCTGGACCAAACCCTAACCCTAGCTAAGGCTCCCTCCCCATGGGGACCCCATGCCAAATTCTGAAAAGACCACGCGCCTGGGGTCCAGAGGCGGTGCGGGCTGACTCGGCATGGAAGCTGCAAGCTCACCACGTGGTTTCCCAGGCCCGTGTGCAGCTGACCGAGAGGATTCCGGAGGCCTCCTCGAACAGGGGCCGATCCACGTCTGTGGCCTTGGCAGCCAAAGACGGATCCTGACCGGCACGGTCCCTTGTGCCCTCAACTCAGGCCTTCGGGAAGACCACTGCCCTGCTGTGGGTTCGGCGCCTGGAGCCTCCTGGGACCTAACCCTAACCCTAACCCCACACCGAACGGGGACCCTCCACCGAAACCTAAGCCGGCCTCGACCCCTAACCCTGCACTTGAGCCGCCTTGCTGCATGGGCCCTCACTTCAGCCCTCGAGGGAGATCACGAGACCGGAGTCGCTTCGGCCCTGGCCACGTCCCTGGACCGAACCCTAACCCTAGCTAAGGCTCTCGCCCCAAGAGGACCCAATGCCAACGTCTGACAACACCACGCGCCTGGGGTCCGGAAGAGGTGCAGGCTGACTCGGCATGGAACCTGGAAGCGCACCATGTCGTTTCCCAGGCCCGGCTGCAGCTGCCGAGGGGATTCCGGAGGCCTCCTCGACCAGGGGCCCAATCACGTGTGTAGCCTTCGCAGCCAAAGACGGATCCTGACCGGCACGGTCCCTTGTGCCCTCAACTCAGCCCTTGGGGGAGACCACTGCCCTGCTGTGGGTTGGGCGCCTGGAGCCTCCTGGGACCTAACCCTAACCCTAACCGTACACCGAACCGGGACCCTCCACCACAACCTAAGCCTGCCTCGAACCCCAACCCTGCAATGGAGCCGCCTTCTGGCATGGGCCCTCACTTCAGCCCTCGAGGGAGATGACGAGACTGGAGTCGATTCAGCCCTGGCCACGTCCCTGGACCAAACCCTAACCCTAGCTAAGGCTCCCTCCCCATGGGGACCCCATGCCAAAGTCTGACAAGACCACGCGCCTGGGGTCCAGAGGCGGTGCGGGCTGACTCGGCATGGAAGCTGCAAGCTCACCATGTGGTTTCCCAGGCCCGTGTGCAGCTGACCGAGAGGATTCCGGAGGCCTCCTCGAACAGGGGCCGATCGACGTCTGTGGCCTTGGCAGCCAAAGACGGATCCTGACCGGCACGGTCCCTTGTGCCCTCAACTCAGGCCTTCGGGAAGACCACTGCCCTGCTGTGGGTTCGGCGCCTGGAGCCTCCTGGGACCTAACCCTAACCCTAACCCCACACCGAACGGGGACCCTCCACCGAAACCTAAGCCGGCCTCGACCCCTAACCCTGCACTTGAGCCGCCTTGCTGCATGGGCCCTCACTTCAGCCCTCGAGGGAGATCACGAGACCGGAGTCGCTTCGGCCCTGGCCACGTCCCTGGACCGAACCCTAACCCTAGCTAAGGCTCTCTCCCCAAGAGGACCCAATGCCAACGTCTGACAACACCACGCGCCTGGGGTCCGGAAGAGGTGCAGGCTGACTCGGCATGGAACCTGGAAGCGCACCATGTCGTTTCCCAGGCCCGGCTGCAGCTGCCGAGGGGATTCCGGAGGCCTCCTCGACCAGGGGCCCAATCACGTGTGTGGCCTTGGCAGCCAAAGACGGATCCTGACCGGCACGGTCCCTTGTGCCCTCAACTCAGGCCTTCGGTAAGACCACTGCCCTGCTGTGGGTTCGGCGCCTGGAGCCTCCTGGGACCTAACCCTAACCCTAACCCCACACCGAACGGGGACCCTCCACCGAAACCTAAGCCGGCCTCGACCCCTAACCCTGCACTTGAGCCGCCTTGCTGCATGGGCCCTCACTTCAGCCCTCGAGGGAGATCACGAGACCGGAGTCGCTTCGGCCCTGGCCACGTCCCTGGACCGAACCCTAACCCTAGCTAAGGCTCTCTCCCCAAGAGGACCCAATGCCAACGTCTGACAACACCACGCGCCTGGGGTCCGGAAGAGGTGCAGGCTGACTCGGCATGGAACCTGGAAGCGCACCATGTCGTTTCCCAGGCCCGGCTGCAGCTGCCGAGGGGATTCCGGAGGCCTCCTCGACCAGGGGCCCAATCACGTGTGTGGCCTTGGCAGCCAAAGACGGATCCTGACCGGCACGGTCCCTTGTGCCCTCAACTCAGCCCTTGGGGGAGACCACTGCCCTGCTGTGGTTTGGGCGCCTGGAGCCTCCTGGGACCTAACCCTAACCCTAACCGTACCCCGAACCGGGACCCTCCACCGCAACCTAAGCCTGCCTCGAACCCTAACCCTGCAATGGAGCCGCCTTCTGGCATGGGCCCTCACTTCAGCCCTCGAGGGAGATCACGAGACTGGAGTCGATTCAGCCCTGGCCACGTCCCTGGACCAAACCCTAACCCTAGCTAAGGCTCCCTCCCCATGGGGACCCCATGCCAAAGTCTGACAAGACCACGCGCCTGGGGTCCAGAGGCGGTGCGGGCTGACTCGGCATGGACGCTGCAAGCTCACCATGTGATTTCCCAGGCCCGTGTGCAGCTGACCGAGAGGATTCCGGAGGCCTCCTCGAACAGGGTCCGATCGACGTCTGTGGCCTTGGCAGCCAAAGACGGATCCTGACCGGCACGGTCCCTTGGGCCCTCAACTCAGCCCTTGGGGAAGACCACTGCCCTGCTGTGGTTTGGGCGCCTGGAGCCTCCTGGGACCTAACCCTAACCCTAACCGTACCCCGAACCGGGACCCTCCACCGCAACCTAAGCCTGCCTCGAACCCTAACCCTGCAATGGAGCCGCCTTCTGGCATGGGCCCTCACTTCAGCCCTCGAGGGAGATCACGAGACTGGAGTCGATTCAGCCCTGGCCATGTCCCTGGACCAAACCCTAACCCTAGCTAAGGCTCCCTCCCCATGGGGAACCCATGCCAAAGTCTGACAAGACCACGCGCCTGGGGTCCAGAGGCGGTGCGGGCTGACTCGGCATGGAAACTGCAAGCTCACCATGTGGTTTCCCAGGCCTGTGTGCAGCTGACCGAGAGGATTCCGGAGGCTGCCTCGAACAGGGGCCGATCGACGTCTGTGGCCTTGGCAGCCAAAGACGGATTCTGACCAGCACGGTCCCTTGTGCCCTCAACTCAGGCCTTCGGGAAGACCACTGCCCTGCTTTGGGTTCGGCGCCTTGAGCCTCCTGGGACCTAACCCTAACCCTAACCCCACACCGAACGGGGACCCTCCACGGAAACCTAAGCCGGCCTCGACCCCTAACCCTGCACTTGAGCCGCCTTGCTGCATGGGCCCTCACTTCAGCCCTCGAGGGAGATCACGAGACCGGAGTCGCTTCGGCCCTGGCCACGTCCCTGGACCGAAAGCTATCCCTAGCTAAGGCTCTCTCCAGAATAGGACCCAATGCCAAAGTCTGACAACACCACGCGCCTGGGGTCCGGAAGAGGTGCAGGCTGACTCGCCATGGAACCTGGAAGCGCACCATGTCGTTTCCCAGGCCCGGCTGCAGCTGCCGAGGGGATTCCGGAGGCCTCCTCGTCCAGGGGCCCAATCACGTGTGTGGCCTTGGCAGCCAAAGACGGATGCTGACCGGCACGGTCCCTTGTGCCCTCAACTCAGCCCTTCGGGGGGACCACTGCCCTGCTGTGGTTTCGGCACCTGGAGCCTGCTGGGACCTAACCCTAACCCTAACCGTACCCCGTACCGGGACCCTCCACCACAACCTAAGCCTGCCTCGAACCCCAACCCTGCAATGGAGCCGCCTTCTGGCATGGGCCCTCACTTCAGCCCTTGAGGGAGATCACGAGACTGGAGTCGATTCAGCCCTGGCCACGTCCCTGGACCAAACCCTAACCCTAGCTAAGGCTCCCTCCCCATGGGGACCCCATGCCAAAGTCTGACAAGACCACGCGCCTGGGGTCCAGAGGCGGTGCGGGCTGCCTCGGCATGGAAGCTGCAAGCTCACCATGTGGTTTCCCAGGCCCGTGTGCAGCTGACCGAGAGGATTCCGGAGGCCTCCTCGAACAGGGGCCGATCGACGTCTGTGGCCTTGGCAGCCAAAGACGGATCCTGACCGGCACGGTCCCTTCTGCCCTCAACTCAGGCCTTCGGGAAGACCACTGCCCTGCTGTGGGTTCGGCGCCTGGAGCCTCCTGGGACCTAACCCTAACCCTAACCCCACACCGAACGGGGACCCTCCACCGAAACCTAAGCCGGCCTCGACCCCTAACCCTGCACTTGAGCCGCCTTGCTGCATGGGCCCTCACTTCAGCCCTCGAGGGAGATCACGAGACCGGAGTCGCTTCGGCCCTGGCCACGTCCCTGGACCGAACCCTAACCCTAGCTAAGGCTCTCTCCCCAAGAGGACCCAATGCCAACGTCTGACAACACCACGCGCCTGGGGTCCGGAAGAGGTGCAGGCTGACTCGGCATGGAACCTGGAAGCGCACCATGTCGTTTCCCAGGCCCGGCTGCAGCTGCCGAGGGGATTCCGGAGGCCTCCTCGACCAGGGGCCCAATCACGTGTGTGGCATTGGCAGCCAAAGACGGATCCTGACCGGCACGGTCCCTTGTGCCCTCAACTCAGGCCTTCGGGAAGACCACTGCCCTGCTGTGGGTTCGGCGCCTGGAGCCTCCTGGGACCTAACCCTAACCCTAACCCCACACCGAAAGGGGACCCTCCACCGAAACCTAAGCCGGCCTCGACCCCTAACCCTGCACTTGAGCCGTCTTGCTGCATGGGCCCTCACTTCAGCCCTCGAGGGAGATCACGAGACCGGAGTCGCTTCGGCCCTGGCCACGTCCCTGGACCGAACCCTAACCCTAGCTAAGGCTCTCTCCCCAAGAGGACCCAATGCCAACGTCTGACAACACCACGCGCCTGGGGTCCGGAAGAGGTGCAGGCTGACTCGGCATGGAACCTGGAAGCGCACCATGTCGTTTCCCAGGCCCGGCTGCAGCTGCCGAGGGGATTCCTGAGGCCTCCTCGACCAGGGGCCCAATCACGTGTGTGGCCTTGGCAGCCAAAGACGGATCCTGACCGGCACGGTCCCTTGTGCCCTCAACTCAGCCCTTGGGGGAGACCACTGCCCTGCTGTGGTTTGGGCGCCTGGAGCCTCCTGGGACCTAACCCTAACCCTAACCGTACCCCGAACCGGGACCCTCCACCGCAACCTAAGCCTGCCTCGAACCCTAACCCTGCAATGGAGCCGCCTTCTGGCATGGGCCCTCACTTCAGCCCTCGAGGGAGATCACGAGACTGGAGTCGATTCAGCCCTGGCCACGTCCCTGGACCAAACCCTAACCCTAGCTAAGGCTCCCTCCCCATGGGGACCCCATGCCAAAGTCTGACAAGACCACGCGCCTGGGGTCCAGAGGCGGTGCGGGCTGACTCGGCATGGACGCTGCAAGCTCACCATGTGGTTTCCCAGGCCCGTGTGCAGCTGACCGAGAGGATTCCGGAGGCCTCCTCGAACAGGGTCCGATCGACGTCTGTGGCCTTGGCAGCCAAAGACGGATCCTGACCGGCACGGTCCCTTGGGCCCTCAACTCAGCCCTTGGGGGAGACCACTGCCCTGCTGTGGTTTGGGCGCCTGGAGCCTCCTGGGACCTAACCCTAACCCTAACCGTACCCCGAACCGGGACCCTCCACCGCAACCTAAGCCTGCCTCGAACCCTAACCCTGCAATGGAGCCGCCTTCTGGCATGGGCCCTCACTTCAGCCCTCGAGGGAGATCACGAGACTGGAGTCGATTCAGCCCTGGCCATGTCCCTGGACCAAACCCTAACCCTAGCTAAGGCTCCCTCCCCATGGGGAACCCATGCCAAAGTCTGACAAGACCACGCGCCTGGGGTCCAGAGGCGGTGCGGGCTGACTCGGCATGGAAGCTGCAAGCTCACCATGTGGTTTCCCAGGCCCGTGTGCAGCTGACCGAGAGGATTCCGGAGGCTGCCTCGAACATGGGCCGATCGACGTCTGTGGACTTGGCAGCCAAAGACGGATTCTGACCAGCACGGTCCCTTGTGCCCTCAACTCAGGCCTTCGGGAAGACCACTGCCCTGCTTTGGGTTCGGCGCCTTGAGCCTCCTGGGACCTAACCCTAACCCTAACCCCACACCGAACGGGGACCCTCCACGGAAACCTAAGCCGGCCTCGACCCCTAACCCTGCACTTGAGCCGCCTTGCTGCATGGGCCCTCACTTCAGCCCTCGAGGGAGATCACGAGACCGGAGTCGCTTCGGCCCTGGCCACGTCCCTGGACCGAAAGCTATCCCTAGCTAAGGCTCTCTCCAGAATAGGACCCAATGCCAAAGTCTGACAACACCACGCGCCTGGGGTCCGGAAGAGGTGCAGGCTGACTCACCATGGAACCTGGAAGCGCACCATGTCGTTTCCCAGGCCCGGCTGCAGCTGTCGAGAGGATTCCGGAGGCCTCCTCGACCAGGGGCCCAATCACGTGTGTGGCCTTGGCAGCCAAAGACGGATCCTGACCGGCACGGTCTCTTGTGCCCTCAACTCAGCCCTTCGGGGGGACCACTGCCCTGCTGTGGTTTCGGCACCTGGAGCCTGCTGGGACCTAACCCTAACCCTAACCGTACCCCGAACCGGGACCCTCCACCACAACCTAAGCCTGCCTCGAACCCCAACCCTGCAATGGAGCCGCCTTCTGGCATGGGCCCTCACTTCAGCCCTTGAGGGAGATCACGAGACTGGAGTCGATTCAGCCCTGGCCACGTCCCTGGACCAAACCCTAACCCTAGCTAAGGCTTCCTCCCCATGGGGACCCCATGCCAAGGTCTGACAAGACCACGCGCCTGGGGTCCAGAGGCGGTGCGGGCTGCCTCGGCATGGAAGCTGCAAGCTCACCATGTGGTTTCCCAGGCCCGTGTGCAGCTGACCGAGAGGATTCCGGAGGCCTCCTCGAACAGGGGCCGATCGACGTCTGTGGCCTTGGCAGCCAAAGACGGATCCTGACCGGCACGGTCCCTTGTGCCCTCAACTCAGGCTTTCGGGAAGACCACTGCCCTGCTGTGGGTTTGGCGCCTGGAGCCTCCTGGGACCTAACCGTAACCCTAACCCCACACCGAACGGGGACCCTCCACCGAAACCTAAGCCGGCCTGGACCCCTAACCCTGCACTTGAGCCGCCTTGCTGCATGGGCCCTCACTTCAGCCCTCGAGGGAGATCACGAGACCGGAGTCGCTTCGGCCCTGGCCACGTCCCTGGACCGAACCCTATCCCTAGCTAAGGCTCTCTCCCCAAGAGGACCCAATGCCAACGTCTGACAACACCACGCGCCTGGGGTCCGGAAGAGGTGCAGGCTGACTCGCCATGGAACCTGGAAGCGCACCATGTCGTTTCCCAGGCCCGGCTGCAGCTGCCGAGGGGATTCCGGAGGCCTCCTCGACCAGGGGCCCAATCACGTGTGTGGCCTTGGCAGCCAAAGACGGATCCTGACCGGCACGGTCCCTTGTGCCCTCAACTCAGCCCTTGGGGGAGACCACTGCCCTGCTGTGGTTTGGGCGCCTGGAGCCTCCTGGGACCTAACCCTAACCCTAACCGTACCCCGAACCGGGACCCTCCACCGCAACCTAAGCCTGCCTCGAACCCTAACCCTGCAATGGAGCCGCCTTCTGGCATGGGCCCTCACTTCAGCCCTCGAGGGAGATCACGAGACTGGAGTCGATTCAGCCCTGGCCACGTCCCTGGACCAAACCCTAACCCTAGCTAAGGCTCCCTCCCCATGGGGACCCCATGCCAAAGTCTGACAAGACCACGCGCCTGGGGTCCAGAGGCGGTGCGGGCTGACTCGGCATGGACGCTGCAAGCTCACCATGTGGTTTCCCAGGCCCGTGTGCAGCTGACCGAGAGGATTCCGGAGGCCTCCTCGAACAGGGTCCGATCGACGTCTGTGGCCTTGGCAGCCAAAGACGGATCCTGACCGGCACGGTCCCTTGGGCCCTCAACTCAGCCCTTGGGGGAGACCACTGCCCTGCTGTGGTTTGGGCGCCTGGAGCCTCCTGGGACCTAACCCTAACCCTAACCGTACCCCGAACCGGGACCCTCCACCGCAACCTAAGCCTGCCTCGAACCCTAACCCTGCAATGGAGCCGCCTTCTGGCATGGGCCCTCACTTCAGCCCTCGAGGGAGATCACGAGACTGGAGTCGATTCAGCCCTGGCCATGTCCCTGGACCAAACCCTAACCCTAGCTAAGGCTCCCTCCCCATGGGGAACCCATGCCAAAGTCTGACAAGACCACGCGCCTGGGGTCCAGAGGCGGTGCGGGCTGACTCGGCATGGAAGCTGCAAGCTCACCATGTGGTTTCCCAGGCCCGTGTGCAGCTGACCGAGAGGATTCCGGAGGCTGCCTCGAACAGGGGCCGATCGACGTCTGTGGCCTTGGCAGCCAAAGACGGATTCTGACCAGCACGGTCCCTTGTGCCCTCAACTCAGGCCTTCGGGAAGACCACTGCCCTGCTTTGGGTTCGGCGCCTTGAGCCTCCTGGGACCTAACCCTAACCCTAACCCCACACCGAACGGGGACCCTCCACGGAAACCTAAGCCGGCCTCGACCCCTAACCCTGCACTTGAGCCGCCTTGCTGCATGGGCCCTCACTTCAGCCCTCGAGGGAGATCACGAGACCGGAGTCGCTTCGGCCCTGGCCACGTCCCTGGACCGAAAGCTATCCCTAGCTAAGGCTCTCTCCAGAATAGGACCCAATGCCAAAGTCTGACAACACCACGCGCCTGGGGTCCGGAAGAGGTGCAGGCTGACTCACCATGGAACCTGGAAGCGCACCATGTCGTTTCCCAGGCCCGGCTGCAGCTGTCGAGAGGATTCCGGAGGCCTCCTCGACCAGGGGCCCAATCACGTGTGTGGCCTTGGCAGCCAAAGACGGATCCTGACCGGCACGGTCTCTTGTGCCCTCAACTCAGCCCTTCGGGGGGACCACTGCCCTGCTGTGGTTTCGGCACCTGGAGCCTGCTGGGACCTAACCCTAACCCTAACCGTACCCCGAACCGGGACCCTCCACCACAACCTAAGCCTGCCTCGAACCCCAACCCTGCAATGGAGCCGCCTTCTGGCATGGGCCCTCACTTCAGCCCTTGAGGGAGATCACGAGACTGGAGTCGATTCAGCCCTGGCCACGTCCCTGGACCAAACCCTAACCCTAGCTAAGGCTCCCTCCCCATGGGGACCCCATGCCAAGGTCTGACAAGACCACGCGCCTGGGGTCCAGAGGCGGTGCGGGCTGACTCGGCATGGAAGCTGCAAGCTCACCATGTGGTTTCCCAGGCCCGTGTGCAGCTGACCGAGAGGATTCCGGAGGCCTCCTCGAACAGGGGCCGATCGACGTCTGTGGCCTTGGCAGCCAAAGACGGATCCTGACCGGCACGGTCCCTTGTGCCCTCAACTCAGGCTTTCGGGAAGACCACTGCCCTGCTGTGGGTTTGGCGCCTGGAGCCTCCTGGGACCTAACCGTAACCCTAACCCCACACCGAACGGGGACCCTCCACCGAAACCTAAGCCGGCCTGGACCCCTAACCCTGCACTTGAGCCGCCTTGCTGCATGGGCCCTCACTTCAGCCCTCGAGGGAGATCACGAGACCGGAGTCGCTTCGGCCCTGGCCACGTCCCTGGACCGAACCCTATCCCTAGCTAAGGCTCTCTCCCCAAGAGGACCCAATGCCAACGTCTGACAACACCACGCGCCTGGGGTCCGGAAGAGGTGCAGGCTGACTCGCCATGGAACCTGGAAGCGCACCATGTCGTTTCCCAGGCCCGGCTGCAGCTGCCGAGGGGATTCCGGAGGCCTCCTCGACCAGGGGCCCAATCACGTGTGTGGCCTTGGCAGCCAAAGACGGATCCTGACCGGCACGGTCCCTTGTGCCCTCAACTCAGCCCTTGGGGGAGACCACTGCCCTGCTGTGGTTTGGGCGCCTGGAGCCTCCTGGGACCTAACCCTAACCCTAACCGTACCCCGAACCGGGACCCTCCACCGCAACCTAAGACTGCCTCGAACCCTAACCCTGCAATGGAGCCGCCTTCTGGCATGGGCCCTCACTTCAGCCCTCGAGGGAGATCACGAGACTGGAGTCGATTCAGCCCTGGCCACGTCCCTGGACCAAACCCTAACCCTAGCTAAGGCTCCCTCCCCATGGGGACCCCATGCCAAAGTCTGACAAGACCACGCGCCTGGGGTCCAGAGGCGGTGCGGGCTGACTCGGCATGGACGCTGCAAGCTCACCATGTGGTTTCCCAGGCCCGTGTGCAGCTGACCGAGAGGATTCCGGAGGCCTCCTCGAACAGGGGCCGATCGACGTCTGTGGCCTTGGCAGCCAAAGACGGATCCTGACCGGCACGGTCCCTTGTGCCCTCAACTCAGGCCTTCGGGAAGACCACTGCCCTGCTGTGGGTTCGGCGCCTGGAGGCTCCTGGGACCTAACCCTAACCCTAACCCAACACCGAACGGGGACCCTCCACCGAAACCTAAGCCGGCCTGGACCCCTAACCCTGCACTTGAGCCGCCTTGCTGCATGGGCCCTCACTTCAGCCCTCGAGGGAGATCAAGAGACCGGAGTCGCTTCGGCCCTGGCCACGTCCCTGGACCGAACCCTATCCCTAGCTAAGGCTCTCTCCCCAAGAGGACCCAATGCCAACGTCTGACAACACCACGCGCCTGGGGTCCGGAAGAGGTGCAGGCTGACTCGCCATGGAACCTGGAAGTGCACCATGTCGTTTCCCAGGCCCGGCTGCAGCTGCCGAGAGGATTCCGGAGGCCTCCTCGACCAGGGGCCCAATCACGTGTGTGGCCTTGGCAGCCAAAGACGGATCCTGACCGGCACGGTCCCTTGTGCCCTCAACTCAGCCCTTGGGGGAGACCACTGCCCTGCTGTGGTTTGGGCGCCTGGAGTCTCCTGGGACCTAACCCTAACCCTAACCGTACCCCGAACCGGGACCCTCCACCGCAAACAAAGCCTGCCTCGAACCCTAACCCTGCAATGGAGCCGCCTTCTGGCATGGGCCCTCACTTCAGCGCTCGAGGGAGATCACGAGACTGGAGTCGATTCAGCCCTGGCCACGTCCCTGGACCAAACCCTAACCCTAGCTAAGGCTCCCTCCCCATGGGGACCCCATGCCAAAGTCTGACAAGACCACGCATCTGGGGTCCAGAGGCGTTGCGGGCTGACTCGGCATGGAAGCTGCAAGCTCACCATGTGGTTTCCCAGGCCCGTGTGCAGCTAACCGAGAGGATTCCGGAGGCCTCCTCGAACAGGGGCCGATCGACGTCTGTGGCTTGGCAGTCAAAGACGGATCCTGACCGGCACGGTCCCTTGTGCCCTCAACTCAGGCCTTCGGGAAGACCACTGCCCTGCTGTGGGTTCAGCGCCGGAGCCTCCTGGGACCTAACCCTAAACCTAACCCCACACCGAACGGGGACCCTCCACCGAAACCTAAGCCGGCCTCGACCCCTAACCCTGCACTTGAGCCGCCTTGCTGCATGGGCCCTCACTTCAGCCCTCGAGGGAGATCACGAGACCGGAGTCGCTTCGGCCCTGGCCACGTCCCTGGACCGAACCATAACCCTAGCTAAGGCTCCCTCCCCATGGGGACCCCATGCCAAAGTCTGACAAGACCACGCGCCTGGGGTCCAGAGGCGGTGCGGGCTCACTCGGCATGGAAGCTGCAAGCTCACCACATGGTTTCCCAGGCCCGTGTGCAGCTGACCGAGAGGATTCCCGAGGCCTCCTCGAACAGGGGCCGATCGACGTCTGTGGCCTTGGCAGCCAAAGACGGATCCTGACCGGCACGGTCCCTTGTGCCCTCAACTCAGGCCTTCGGGAAGACCACTGCCCTGCTGTGGGTTCGGCGCCTGGAGCCTCCTGGGACCTAACCCTAACCCTAACCCCACACCGAACGGGGACCCTCCACCGAAACCTAAGCCGGCCTCGACCCCTAACCCTGCACTTGAGCCGCCTTGCTGCATGGGCCCTCACTTCAGCCCTCGAGGGAGATCACGAGACCGGAGTCGCTTCGGCCCTGGCCACGTCCCTGGACCGAACCCTAACCCTAGCTAAGGCTCTCTCCCCAAGAGGACCCAATGCCAACGTCTGACAACACCACGCGCCTGGGGTCCGGAAGAGGTGCAGGCTGACTCGGCATGGAACCTGGAAGCGCACCATGTCGTTTCCCAGGCCCGGCTGCAGCTGTCGAGGGGATTCCGGAGGCCTCCTCGAACAGGGGCCCAATCACGTGTGTGGCCTTGGCAGCCAAAGACGGATTTTGACCGGCACGGTCCCTTGTGCCCTCAACTCAGGCCTTCGGGAAGACCACTGCCCTGCTGTGGGTTCGGCGCCTGGAGCCTCCTGGGACCTAACCCTAACCCTAACCCCACACCGAACGGGGACCCTCCACCGAAACCTAAGCCGGCCTGGACCCCTAACCCTGCACTTGAGCCGCCTTGCTGCATGGGCCCTCACTTCAGCCCTCGAGGGAGATCACGAGACCGGAGTCGCTTCGGCCCTGGCCACGTCCCTGGACCGAACCCTAACCCTAGCTAAGGCTCTCTCCCCAAGAGGACCCAATGCCAACGTCTGACAACACCACGCGCCTGGGGTCCGGAAGAGGTGCAGGCTGACTCGGCATGGAACCTGGAAGCGCACCATGTCGTTTCCCAGGCCCGGCTGCAGCGGCCGAGAGGATTCCGGAGGCCTCCTCGAACAGGGGCCCAATCACGTGTGTGGCCTTGGAAGCCAAAGACGGATCCTGACCGGCACGGTCTCTTGTGCCCTCAACTCAGCCCTTCGGGGGGACCACTGCCCTGCTGTGGTTTCGGCGCCTGGAGCCTCCTGGGACCTAACCCTAACCCTAACCGTACCCCGAACCGGGACCCTCCACCGCAACCTAAGCCTGCCTCGAACCCTAACCCTGCAATGGAGCCGCCTTCTGGCATGGGCCCTCACTTCAGCCCTCGAGGGAGATCACGAGACTGGAGTCGATTCAGCCCTGGCCACGTCCCTGGACCAAACCCTAACCCTAGCTAAGGCTCCCTCCCCATGGGGACCCCATGCCAAAGTCTGACAAGACCACGCATCTGGGGTCCAGAGGCGGTGCGGGCTGACTCGGCATGGAAGCTGCAAGCTCACCATGTGGTTTCCCAGGCCCGTGTGCAGCTAACCGAGAGGATTCCGGAGGCCTCCTCGAACAGGGGCCGATCGACGTCTGTGGCTTGGCAGTCAAAGACGGATCCTGACCGGCACGGTCCCTTGTGCCCTCAACTCAGGCCTTCGGGAAGACCACTGCCCTGCTGTGGGTTCAGCGCCGGAGCCTCCTGGGACCTAACCCTAAACCTAACCCCACACCGAACGGGGACCCTCCACCGAAACCTAAGCCGGCCTCGACCCCTAACCCTGCACTTGAGCCGCCTTGCTGCATGGGCCCTCACTTCAGCCCTCGAGGGAGATCACGAGACCGGAGTCGCTTCGGCCCTGGCCACGTCCCTGGACCGAACCATAACCCTAGCTAAGGCTCCCTCCCCATGGGGACCCCATGCCAAAGTCTGACAAGACCACGCGCCTGGGGTCCAGAGGCGGTGCGGGCTCACTCGGCATGGAAGCTGCAAGCTCACCACATGGTTTCCCAGGCCCGTGTGCAGCTGACCGAGAGGATTCCCGAGGCCTCCTCGAACAGGGGCCGATCGACGTCTGTGGCCTTGGCAGCCAAAGACGGATCCTGACCGGCACGGTCCCTTGTGCCCTCAACTCAGGCCTTCGGGAAGACCACTGCCCTGCTGTGGGTTCGGCGCCTGGAGCCTCCTGGGACCTAACCCTAACCCTAACCCCACACCGAACGGGGACCCTCCACCGAAACCTAAGCCGGCCTCGACCCCTAACCCTGCACTTGAGCCGCCTTGCTGCATGGGCCCTCACTTCAGCCCTCGAGGGAGATCACGAGACCGGAGTCGCTTCGGCCCTGGCCACGTCCCTGGACCGAACCCTAACCCTAGCTAAGGCTCTCTCCCCAAGAGGACCCAATGCCAACGTCTGACAACACCACGCGCCTGGGGTCCGGAAGAGGTGCAGGCTGACTCGGCATGGAACCTGGAAGCGCACCATGTCGTTTCCCAGGCCCGGCTGCAGCTGTCGAGGGGATTCCGGAGGCCTCCTCGAACAGGGGCCCAATCACGTGTGTGGCCTTGGCAGCCAAAGACGGATTTTGACAGGCACGGTCCCTTGTGCCCTCAACTCAGGCCTTCGGGAAGACCACTGCCCTGCTGTGGGTTCGGCGCCTGGAGCCTCCTGGGACCTAACCCTAACCCTAACCCCACACCGAACGGGGACCCTCCACCGAAACCTAAGCCGGCCTCGACCCCTAACCCTGCACTTGAGCCGCCTTGCTGCATGGGCCCTCACTTCAGCCCTCGAGGGAGATCACGAGACCGGAGTCGCTTCGGCCCTGGCCACGTCCCTGGACCGAACCCTAACCCTAGCTAAGGCTCTCTCCCCAAGAGGACCCAATGCCAACGTCTGACAACACCACGCGCCTGGGGTCCGGAAGAGGTGCAGGCTGACTCGGCATGGAACCTGGAAGCGCACCATGTCGTTTCCCAGGCCCGGCTGCAGCTGCCGAGGGGATTCCGGAGGCCTCCTCGACCAGGGGCCCAATCACGTGTGTGGCCTTGGCAGCCAAAGACGGATCCTGACCGGCACGGTCCCTTGTGCCCTCAACTCAGCCCTTGGGGGAGACCACTGCCCTGCTGTGGGTTGGGCGCCTGGAGCGTCCTGGGACCTAACCCTAACCCTAACCGTACCCCGAACCGGGACCCTCCACCGCAACCTAAGCCTGCCTCGAACCCCAACCCTGCAATGGAGCCGCCTTCTGGCATGGGCCCTCACTTCAGCCCTCGAGGGAGATCACGAGACTGGAGTCGATTCAGCCCTGGCCACGTCCCTGGACCGAACCCTAACCCTAGCTAAGTCTCTCTCCCCAAGAGGACCCAATGCCAACGTCTGACAACACCACGCGCCTGGGGTCCGGAAGAGGTGCAGGCTGACTCGGCATGGAACCTGGAAGTGCACCATGTCGTTTCCCAGGCCCGGCTGCAGCGGCCGAGAGGATTCCGGAGGCCTCCTCGAACAGGGGCCCAATCACGTGTGTGGCCTTGGCAGCCAAAGACGGATCCTGACCGGCACGGTCCCTTGTGCCCTCAACTCAGCCCTTGGGGGAGACCACTGCCCTGCTGTGGTTTGGGCGCCTGGAGCCTCCTGGGACCTAACCCTAACCCTAAACGTACCCCGAACCGGGACCCTCCACCGCAACCTAGGCCTGCCTCGAACCCCAACCCTGCAATGGAGCCGCCTTCTGGCATGGGCCCTCACTTCAGCCCTCGAGGGAGATCACGAGACTGGAGTCGATTCAGCCCTGGCCACGTCCCTGGACCAAACCCTAACCCTAGCTAAGGCTCCCTCCCCATGGGGACCCCATGCCAAAGTCTGACAAGACCACGCATCTGGGGTCCAGAGGCGGTGCGGGCTGACTCGGCATGGAAGCTGCAAGCTCACCATGTGGTTTCCCAGGCCCGTGTGCAGCTGACCGAGAGGATTCCGGAGGCCTCCTCGAACAGGGGCCGATCGACGTCTGTGGCCTTGGCAGCCAAAGACGGATCCTGACCGGCACGGTCCCTTGTGCCCTCAACTCAGGCCTTCGGGAAGACCACTGCCCTGCTGTGGGTTCGGCGCCTGGAGCCTCCTGGGACCTAACCCTAACCCTAACCCCACACCGAACGGGGACCCTCCACCGAACCCTAAGCCGGCCTCGACCCCTAACCCTGCACTTGAGCCGCCTTGCTGCATGGGCCCTCACTTCAGCCCTCGAGGGAGATCACGAGACCGGAGTCGCTTCGGCCCTGGCCACGTCCCTGGACCAAACCCTAACCCTAGCTAAGGCTCTCTCCCCAAGAGGACCCAATGCCAACGTCTGACAACACCACGCGCCTGGGGTCCGGAAGAGGTGCAGGCTGACTCGGCATGGAACCTGGAAGCGCACCATGTCGTTTCCCAGGCCCGGCTGCAGCTACCGAGGGGATTCCGGAGGCCTCCTCGACCAGGGGCCCAATCACGTGTGTGGCCTTGGCAGCCCAAGACGGATCCTGACCGGCACGGTCCCTTGTGCCCTCAACTCAGCCCTTGGGGGAGACCACTGCCCTGCTGTGGGTTGGGCGCCTGGAGCCTCCTGGGACCTAACCCTAACCCTAACCGTACCCCGAACCGGGACCCTCCACCGCAACCTAAGCCTGCCTCGAACCCCAACCCTGCAATGGAGCCGCCTTCTGGCATGGGCCCTCACTTCAGCCCTCGAGGGAGATAACGAGACCGGAGTCGCTTCGGCCCTGGCCACGTCCCTGGACCGAACCCTAACCCTAGCTAAGGCTCTCTCCCCAAGAGGACCCAATGCCAACGTCTGACAACACCACACGCCTGGGGTCCGGAAGAGGTGCAGGCTGACTCGGCATGGAACCTGGAAGCGCACCATGTCGTTTCCCAGGCCCGGCTGCAGCTGCCGAGAGGATTCCGGAGGCCTCCTCGACCAGGGGCCCAATCACGTGTGTGGCCTTGGCAGCCAAAGACGGATCCTGACCGGCACGGTCCCTTGTGCCCTCAACTCAGCCCTTGGGGGAGACCACTGCCCTGCTGTGGTTTGGGCGCCTGGAGCCTCCTGGGACCTAACCCTAACCCTAACCGTACCCCGAACCGGGACCCTCCACCGCAACCTAAGCCTGCCTCGAACCCTAACACTGCAATGGAGCCGCCTTCTGGCATGGGCCCTCACTTCAGCCCTCGAGGGAGATCACGAGACTGGAGTCGATTCAGCCCTGGCCACGTCCCTGGACCAAACCCTAACCCTAGCTAAGCCTCCCTCCCCATGGGGACCCCATGCCAAAGTCTGACAAGACCACGAGCCTGGGGTCCAGAGGCGGTGCGGGCTGACTCGGCATGGAAGCTGCAAGCTCACCATGTGGTTTCCCAGGCCCGTGTGCAGCTGACCGAGAGGATTCCGGAGGCCTCCTCGAACAGGGGCAAATCGACGTCTGTGGCCTTGGCAGCCAAAGACGGATCCTGACCGGCACGGTCCCTTGTGCCCTCAACTCAGGCCTTCGGGAAGACCACTGCCCTGCTGTGGGTTCGGCGCCTGGAGCCTCCTGGGACCTAACCCTAACCCTAACCCCACAACGAACGGCGACCCTCCACCGAAACCTAAGCCGGCCTCGACCCCTAACCCTTCACTTGAGCCGCCTTGCTGCATGGGCCCTCACTTCAGCCCTCGAGGGAGATCACGAGACCGGAGTCGCTTCGGCCCTGGCCACGTCCCTGGACCGAACCCTAACCCTAGCTAAGGCTCTCTCCCCAAGAGGACCCAATGCCAACGTCTGACAACACCACGCGCCTGGGGTCCGGGAGAGGTGCAGGCTGACTCGGCATGGAACCTGGAAGCGCACCATGTCGTGTCCCAGGCCCGGCTGCAGCTGCCGAGGGGATTCCGGAGGCCTCCTCGACCAGGGGCCCAATCACGTGTGTGGCCTTGGCAGCCAAAGACGGATCCTGACCGGCACGGTCCCTTGTGCCCTCAACTCAGGCCTTCGGGAAGACCACTGCCCTGCTGTGGGTTCGGCGCCTGGAGCCTCCTGGGACCTAACCCTAACCCTAACCCCACACAGAACGGGGACCCTCCACCGAAACCTAAGCCGGCCTCGACCCCGAACCCTGCACTTGAGCCGCCTTGCTGCATGGGCCCTCACTTCAGCCCTCGAGGGAGATCACGAGACCGGAGTCGCTTCGGCCCTGGCCAAGTCCCTGGACCGAACCCTAACCCTAGCTAAGGCTCTCTCCCCAAGAGGACCCAATGCCAACGTCTGACAACACCACGCGCCTGGGGTCCGGAAGAGGTGCAGGCTGACTCGGCATGGAACCTGGAAGCGCACCATGTCGTTTCCCAGGCCCGGCTGCAGCTGCCGAGGGGATTCCGGAGGCCTCCTCCACCAGGGGCCCAATCACGTGTGTGGCCTTGGCAGCCAAAGACGGATCCTGACCGGCACGGTCCCTTGTGCCCTCAACTCAGCCCTTGGGGGAGACCACTGCCCTGCTGTGGTTTGGGCGCCTGGAGCCTCCTGGGACATAACCCTAACCCTAACCGTACCCCGAACCGGGACCCTCCACCGCAACCTAAGCCTGCCTCGAACCCCAACCCTGCAATGGAGCCGCCTTCTGGCATGGGCCCTCACTTCAGCCCTCGAGGGAGATCACGAGACTGGAGTCGATTCAGCCCTGGCCACGTCCCTGGACCAAACCCTAACCCTAGCTAAGGCTCCCTGCCCATGGGGACCCCATGCCAAAGTCTGACAAGACCACGCGCCTGGGGTCCAGAGGCAGTGCGGGCTGACTCGGCATGGAAGCTGCAAGCTCACCATGTGGTTTCCCAGGCCCGTGTGCAGCTGACCGAGAGGATTCCGGAGGCCTCCTCGAACAGGGGCCGATCGACGTCTGTGGCCTTGGCAGCCAAAGACGGATCCTGACCGGCACGGTCCCTTGTGCCCTCAACTCAGGCCTTCGGGAAGACCACTGCCCTGCTGTGGGTTCGGCGCCTGGAGCCTCCTGGGACCTAACCCTAACCCTAACCCCACATCGAACGGGGACCATCCACCGAAACCTAAGCCGGCCTCGACCCCTAACCCTGCACTTGAGCCGCCTTGCTGCATGGGCCCTCACTTCAGCCCTCGAGGGAGATCACGAGACCGGAGTCGCTTCCACCCTGGCCACGTCCCTGGACCGAACCCTAACCCTAGCTAAGGCTCTCTCCCCAAGAGGACCCAATGCCAACGTCTGACAACACCACGCGCCTGGGGTCCGGAAGAGGTGCAGGCTGACTCGGCATGGAACCTGGAAGCGCACCATGTCGTTTCCCAGGCCCGGCTGCAGCTGCCGAGGGGATTCCGGAGGCCTCCTCGACCAGGGGCCCAATCTCGTGTGTGGCCTTGGCAGCCAAAGACGGATCCTGACCGGCACGGTCCCTTGTGCCCTCAACTCAGCCCTTCGGGGAGACCACTGCCCTGCTGTGGGTAGGGCGCCTGGAGCCTCCTGGGACCTAACCCTAACCCTAACCGTACCCCGAACCGGGACCCTCCACCGCAACCTAAGACTGCCTCGAACCCCAACCCTGCAATGGAGCCGCCTTCTGGCATGGGCCCTCACTTCAGCCCTCGAGGGAGATCACGCGACTGGAGTCGATTCAGCCCTGGCCACGTCCCTGGACCAAACCCTAACCCTAGCTAAGGCTCCCTCCCCATGGGGACCCCATGCCAAAGTCTGACAAGACCACGCGCCTGGGGTCCAGAGGCGGTGCGGGCTGACTCGGCATGGAAGCTGCAAGCTCACCATGTGGTTTCCCAGGCCCGTGTGCAGCTGACCGAGAGGATTCCGGAGGCCTCCTCGAACAGGGGCCGATCGACGTCTGTGGCCTTGGCAGCCAAAGACGGATCCTGACCGGCACGGTCCCTTGTGCCCTCAACTCAGGCCTTCGGGAAGACCACTGCCCTGCTGTGGGTTCGGCGCCTGGAGCCTCCTGGGACCTAACCCTAACCCTAAACCCACACCGAACGGGGAACCTCCACCGAAACCTAAGCCGGCCTCGACCCCTAACCCTTCACTTGAGCCGCCTTGCTGCATGGGCCCTCACTTCAGCCCTCGAGGGAGATCACGAGACCGGAGTCGCTTCGGCCCTGGCCACGTCCCTGGACCGAAACCTAACCCTAGCTAAGGCTCTCTCCCCAAGAGGACCCAATGCCAACGTCTGACAACACCACGCGCCTGGGGTCCGGAAGAGGTGCAGGCTGACTCGGCATGGAACCTGGAAGCGCACCATGTCGTTTCCCAGGCCCGGCTGCAGCTGCCGAGGGGATTCCGGAGGCCTCCTCGACCAGGGGCCCAATCACGTGTGTGGCCTTGGCAGCCAAAGACGGATCCTGACCGGCACGGTCCCTTGTGCCCTCAACTTAGCCCTTCGGGGAGACCACTGCCCTGCTGTGGGTTGGGCGCCTGGAGCCTCCTGGGACCTAACCCTAACCCTAACCGTACCCCGAACCGGGACCCTCCACCGCAACCTAAGCCTGCCTCGAACCCCAACCCTGCAATGGAGCCGCCTTCTGGCATGGGCCCTCACTTCAGCCCTCGAGGGATATCACGAGACTGGAGTCGATTCAGCCCTGGCCACGTCCCTGGACCAAACCCTAACCCTAGCTAAGGCTCCCTCTCCATGGGGACCCCATGCCAAAGTCTGACAAGACCACGCGCCTGGGGTCCAGAGGCGGTGCGGGCTGACTCGGCACGGAAGCTGCAAGCTCACCACGTGGTTTCCCAGGCCCGTATGCAGCTGACCGAGAAGATTCCGGAGGCCTCCTCGAACAGGGGCCGATCGACGTCTGTGGCCTTGGCAGCCAAAGACGGATCCTGACCGGCACGGTCCCTTGTGCCCTCAACTCAGGCCTTCGGGAAGACCACTGCCCTGCTGTGGGTTCGGCGCCTGGAGCCTCCTGGGACCTAACCCTAACCCTAACCCCACACCGAACGGGGACCCTCCACCGAAACATAAGCCGGCTCGACCCCTAACCCTGCACTTGAGCCGCCTTGCTGCATGGGCCCTCACTTCAGCCCTCGAGGGAGATCACGAGACCGGAGTCGCTTCGGCCCTGGCCACGTCCCTGGACCGAACCCTAACCCTAGCTAAGGCTCTCTCCCCAAGAGGACCCAATGCCAACGTCTGACAACACCACGCGCCTGGGGTCCGGAAGAGGTGCAGGCTGACTCGGCATGGAACCTGGAAGCGCACCATGTCCTTTCCCAGGCCCGGCTGCAGCTGCCGAGGGGATTCCGGAGGCCTCCTCGACCAGGGGCCCAATCACGTGTGTGGCCTTGGCAGCCAAAGACGGATCCTGACCGGCACGGTCCCTTGTGCCCTCAACTCAGCCCTTGGGGGAGACCACTGCCCTGCTGTGGTTTGGGCGCCTGGAGCCTCCTGGGACCTAACCCTAACCCTAACCGTGCCCCGAACCGGGACCCTCCACCGCAACCTAAGCCTGCCTCGAACCCCAACCCTGCAATGGAGCCGCCTTCTGGCATGGGCCCTCACTTCAGCCCTCGAGGGAGATCACGAGACTGGAGTCGATTCAGCCCTGGCCACGTCCCTGGACCAAACCCTAACCCTAGCTAAGGCTCCCTCCCCATGGGGACCCCATGCCAAAGTCTGACAAGACCACGCGCCTGGGGTCCAGAGGCGGTGCGGACTGACTCGGTATGGAAGCTGCAAGCTCACCATGTGGTTTCCCAGGCCCGTGTGCAGCTGACCGAGAGGATTCCGGAGGCCTCCTCGAACAGGGGCCGATCGACGTCTGTGGCCTTGGCAGCCAAAGACGGATCCTGACCGGCACGGTCCCTTGTGCCCTCAACTCAGGCCTTCGGGAAGACCACTGCCCTGCTGTGTGTTCGGCGCCTGGAGCCTCCTGGGACCTAACCCTAACCCTAACCCCACACCGAACGGGGACCCTCCACCGAAACCTAAGCCGGCTCGACCCCTAACCCTGCACTTGAGCCGCCTTGCTGCATGGGCCCTCACTTCAGCCCTCGAGGGAGATCACGAGACCGGAGTCGCTTCGGCCCTGGCCACGTCCCTGGACCGAACCCTAACCCTAGCTAAGGCTCTCTCCCCAAGAGGACCCAATGCCAACGTCTGACAACACCACGCGCCTGGGGTCCGGAAGAGGTGCAGGCTGACTCGGCATGGAACCTGGAAGCGCACCATGTCGTTTCCCAGGCCCGGCTGCAGCTGCCGAGGGGATTCCGGAGGCCTCCTCGACCAGGGGCCCAATCACGTGTGTGGCCTTGGCAGCCAAAGACGGATCCTGACCGGCACGGTCCCTTGTGCCCTCAACTCAGCCCTTGGGGGAGACCACTGCCCTGCTGTGGTTTGGGCGCCTGGAGCCTCCTGGGACCTAACCCTAACCCTAACCGTACCACGAACCGGGACCCTCCACCGCAACCTAAGCCTGCCTCGAACCCCAACCCTGCAATGGAGCCGCCTTCTGTCATGGGCCCTCACTTCAGCCCTCGAGGGAGATCACGAGACTGGAGTCGATTCAGCCCTGGCCACGTCCCTGGACCAAACCCTAACCCTAGCTAAGGCTCCCTCCCCATGGGGACCCCATGCCAAAATCTGACAAGACCACGCGCCTGGGGTCCAGAGGCGGTGCGGGCTGACTCGGCATGGAAGCTGCAAGCTCACCATGTGGTTTCCCAGGCCCGTGTGCAGCTGACCGAGAGGATTCCGGAGGCCTCCTCGAACAGGGTCCGATCGACGTCTGTGGCCTTGGCAGCCAAAGACGGATCCTGACCGGCACGGTCCCTTGTGCCCTCAACTCAGGCCTTCGGGAAGACCACTGCCCTGCTGTGGGTTCGGCGCCTGGAGCCTCATGGGACCTAACCCTAACCGTAACCCCACACTGAACGGGTACCCTCCACCGAAACCTAAGCCGGCCTCGACCCCTAACCCTTCACTTGAGCCGCCTTGCTGCATGGGCCCTCACTTCAGCCCTCGAGGGAGATCACGAGACCAGAGTCGCTTCGGCCCTGGCCACGTCCCTGGACCGAACCCTAACCCTAGCTAAGGCTCTCTCCCCAAGAGGACCCAATGCCAACGTCTGACAACACCACACGCCTGGGGTCCGGAAGAGGTGCAGGCTGACTCGGCATGGAACCTGGAAGCGCACCATGTCGTTTCCCAGGCCCGGCTGCAGCTGCCGAGAGGATTCCGGAGGCCTCCTCGACCAGGGGCCCAATCTCGTGTGTGGCCTTGGCAGCCAAAGACGGATCCTGAACGGCACGGTCCCTTGTGCCCTCAACTCAGCCCTTCGGGGAGACCACTGCCCTGCTGTGGGTAGGGCGCCTGGAGCCTCCTGGGACCTAACCCTAACCCTAACCGTACCCCGAACCGGGACCCTCCACCGCAACCTAAGACTGCCTCGAACCCCAACCCTGCAATGGAGCCGCCTTCTGGCATGGGCCCTCACTTCAGCCCTCGAGGGAGATCACGCGACTGGAGTCGATTCAGCCCTGGCCACGTCCCTGGACCAAACCCTAACCCTAGCTAAGGCTCCCTCCCCATGGGGACCCCATGCCAAAGTCTGACAAGACCACGCGCCTGGGGTCCAGAGGCGGTGCGGGCTGACTCGGCATGGAAGCTGCAAGCTCACCATGTGGTTTCCCAGGCCCGTGTGCAGCTGACCGAGAGGATTCCGGAGGCCTCCTCGAACAGGGGCCGATCGACGTCTGTGGCCTTGGCAGCCAAAGACGGATCCTGACCGGCACGGTCCCTTGTGCCCTCAACTCAGGCCTTCGGGAAGACCACTGCCCTGCTGTGGGTTCGGCGCCTGGAGCCTCCTGGGACCTAACCCTAACCCTAAACCCACACCGAACGGGGAACCTCCACCGAAACCTAAGCCGGCCTCGACCCCTAACCCTTCACTTGAGCCGCCTTGCTGCATGGGCCCTCACTTCAGCCCTCGAGGGAGATCACGAGACCGGAGTCGCTTCGGCCCTGGCCACGTCCCTGGACCGAAACCTAACCCTAGCTAAGGCTCTCTCCCCAAGAGGACCCAATGCCAACGTCTGACAACACCACGCGCCTGGGGTCCGGAAGAGGTGCAGGCTGACTCGGCATGGAACCTGGAAGCGCACCATGTCGTTTCCCAGGCCCGGCTGCAGCTGCCGAGGGGATTCCGGAGGCCTCCTCGACCAGGGGCCCAATCACGTGTGTGGCCTTGGCAGCCAAAGACGGATCCTGACCGGCACGGTCCCTTGTGCCCTCAACTTAGCCCTTCGGGGAGACCACTGCCCTGCTGCGGGTTGGGCGCCTGGAGCCTCCTGGGACCTAACCCTAACCCTAACCGTACCCCGAACCGGGACCCTCCACCGCAACCTAAGCCTGCCTCGAACCCCAACCCTGCAATGGAGCCGCCTTCTGGCATGGGCCCTCACTTCAGCCCTCGAGGGATATCACGAGACTGGAGTCGATTCAGCCCTGGCCACGTCCCTGGACCAAACCCTAACCCTAGCTAAGGCTCCCTCTCCATGGGGACCCCATGCCAAAGTCTGACAAGACCACGCGCCTGGGGTCCAGAGGCGGTGCGGGCTGACTCGGCACGGAAGCTGCAAGCTCACCACGTGGTTTCCCAGGCCCGTATGCAGCTGACCGAGAAGATTCCGGAGGCCTCCTCGAACAGGGGCCGATCGACGTCTGTGGCCTTGGCAGCCAAAGACGGATCCTGAACGGCACGGTCCCTTGTGCCCTCAACTCAGGCCTTCGGGAAGACCACTGCCCTGCTGTGGGTTCGGCGCCTGGAGCCTCCTGGGACCTAACCCTAACCCTAACCCCACACCGAACGGGGACCCTCCACCGAAACATAAGCCGGCTCGACCCCTAACCCTGCACTTGAGCCGCCTTGCTGCATGGGCCCTCACTTCAGCCCTCGAGGGAGATCACGAGACCGGAGTCGCTTCGGCCCTGGCCACGTCCCTGGACCGAACCCTAACCCTAGCTAAGGCTCTCTCCCCAAGAGGACCCAATGCCAACGTCTGACAACACCACGCGCCTGGGGTCCGGAAGAGGTGCAGGCTGACTCGGCATGGAACCTGGAAGCGCACCATGTCGTTTCCCAGGCCCGGCTGCAGCTGCCGAGGGGATTCCGGAGGCCTCCTCGACCAGGGGCCCAATCACGTGTGTGGCCTTGGCAGCCAAAGACGGATCCTGACCGGCACGGTCCCTTGTGCCCTCAACTCAGCCCTTGGGGGAGACCACTGCCCTGCTGTGGTTTGGGCGCCTGGAGCCTCCTGGGACCTAACCCTAACCCTAACCGTACCCCGAACCGGGACCCTCCACCGCAACCTAAGCCTGCCTCGAACCCCAACCCTGCAATGGAGCCGCCTTCTGGCATGGGCCCTCACTTCAGCCCTCGAGGGAGATCACGAGACTGGAGTCGATTCAGCCCTGGCCACGTCCCTGGACCAAACCCTAACCCTAGCTAAGGCTCCCTCCCCATGGGGACCCCATGCCAAAGTCTGACAAGACCACGCGCCTGGGGTCCAGAAGCGGTGCGGACTGACTCGGTATGTAAGCTGCAAGCTCACCATGTGGTTTCCCAGGCCCGTGTGCAGCTGACCGAGAGGATTCCGGAGGCCTCCTCGAACAGGGGCCGATCGACGTCTGTGGCCTTGGCAGCCAAAGACGGATCCTGACCGGCACGGTCCCTTGTGCCCTCAACTCAGGCCTTCGGGAAGACCACTGCCCTGCTGTGGGTTCGGCGCCTGGAGCCTCATGTGACCTAACACTAACCGTAACCCCACACTGAACGGGGACCCTCCACCGAAACCTAAGCCGGCCTCGACCCCTAACCCTGCACTTGAGCCGCCTTGCTGCATGGGCCCTCACTTCAGCCCTCGAGGGAGATCACGAGACCGGAGTCGCTTCGGCCCTGGCCACGTCCCTGGACCGAACCCTAACCCTAGCTAAGGCTCTCTCCCCAAGAGGACCCAATGCCAACGTCTGACAACACCACGCGCCTGGGGTCCGGAAGAGGTGCAGGCTGACTCGGCATGGAACCTGGAAGCGCACCATGTCGTTTCCCAGGCCCGGCTGCAGCTGCCGAGGGGATTCCGGAGGCCTCCTCGACCAGGGGCCCAATCACGTGTGTGGCCTTGGCAGCCAAAGACGGATCCTGACCGGCACGGTCCCTTGTGCCCTCAACTCAGCCCTTGGGGGAGACCACTGCCCTGCTGTGGTTTGGGCGCCTGGAGCCTCCTGGTACCTAACCCTAACCCTAACCGTACCCCGAACCGGGACCCTCCACCGCAACCTAAGCCTGCCTCGAACCCCAACCCTGCAATGGAGCCGCCTTCTGGCATGGGCCCTCACTTCAGCCCTCGAGGGAGATCACGAGACTGGAGTCGATTCAGCCCTGGCCACGTCCCTGGACCAAACCCTAACCCTAGCTAAGGCTCCCTCCCCATGGGGACCCCATGCCAAAGTCTGACAAGACCACGCGCCTGGGGTCCAGAGGCGGTGCGGACTGACTCGGTATGGAAGCTGCAAGCTCACCATGTGGTTTCCCAGGCCCGTGTGCAGCTGACCGAGAGGATTCCGGAGGCCTCCTCGAACAGGGGCCGATCGACGTCTGTGGCCTTGGCAGCCAAAGACGGATCCTGACCGGCACGGTCCCTTGTGCCCTCAACTCAGGCCTTCGGGAAGACCACTGCCCTGCTGTGTGTTCGGCGCCTGGAGCCTCCTGGGACCTAACCCTAACCCTAACCCCACACCGAACGGGGACCCTCCACCGAAACCTAGGCCGGCTCGACCCCTAACCCTGCACTTGAGCCGCCTTGCTGCATGGGCCCTCACTTCAGCCCTCGAGGGAGATCACGAGACCGGAGTCGCTTCGGCCCTGGCCACGTCCCTGGACCGAACCCTAACCCTAGCTAAGGCTCTCTCCCCAAGAGGACCCAATGCCAACGTCTGACAACACCACGCGCCTGGGGTCCGGAAGAGGTGCAGGCTGACTCGGCATGGAACCTGGAAGCGCACCATGTCGTTTCCCAGGCCCGGCTGCAGCTGCCGAGGGGATTCCGGAGGCCTCCTCGACCAGGGGCCCAATCACGTGTGTGGCCTTGGCAGCCAAAGACGGATCCTGACCGGCACGGTCCCTTGTGCCCTCAACTCAGCCCTTGGGGGAGACCACTGCCCTGCTGTGGTTTGGGCGCCTGGAGCCTCCTGGGACCTAACCCTAACCCTAACCGTACCCCGAACCGGGACCCTCCACCGCAACCTAAGCCTGCCTCGAACCCCAACCCTGCAATTGAGCCGCCTTCTGTCATGGGCCCTCACTTCAGCCCTCGAGGGAGATCACGAGACTGGAGTCGATTCAGCCCTGGCCACGTCCCTGGACCAAACCCTAACCCTAGCTAAGGCTCCCTCCCCATGGGGACCCCATGCCAAAATCTGACAAGACCACGCGCCTGGGGTCCAGAGGCGGTGCGGGCTGACTCGGCATGGAAGCTGCAAGCTCACCATGTGGTTTCCCAGGCCCGTGTGCAGCTGACCGAGAGGATTCCGGAGGCCTCCTCGAACAGGGTCCGATCGACGTCTGTGGCCTTGGCAGCCAAAGACGGATCCTGACCGGCACGGTCCCTTGTGCCCTCAACTCAGGCCTTCGGGAAGACCACTGCCCTGCTGTGGGTTCGGCGCCTGGAGCCTCATGGGACCTAACCCTAACCGTAACCCCACACTGAACGGGGACCCTCCACCGAAAACTAAGCCGGCCTCGACCCCTAACCCTGCACTTGAGCCGCCTTGCTGCATGGGCCCTCACTTCAGCCCTCGAGGGAGATCACGAGACCAGAGTCGCTTCGGCCCTGGCCACGTCCCTGGACCGAACCCTAACCCTAGCTAAGGCTCTCTCCCCAAGAGGACCCAATGCCAACGTCTGACAACACCACACGCCTGGGGTCCGGAAGAGGTGCAGGCTGACTCGGCATGGAACCTGGAAGCGCACCATGTCGTTTCCCAGGCCCGGCTGCAGCTGCCGAGAGGATTCCGGAGGCCTCCTCGACCAGGGGCCCAATCTCGTGTGTGGCCTTGGCAGCCAAAGACGGATCCTGAACGGCACGGTCCCTTGTGCCCTCAACTCAGCCCTTCGGGGAGACCACTGCCCTGCTGTGGGTAGGGCGCCTGGAGCCTCCTGGGACCTAACCCTAACCCTAACCGTACCCCGAACCGGGACCCTCCACCGCAACCTAAGACTGCCTCGAACCCCAACCCTGCAATGGAGCCGCCTTCTGGCATGGGCCCTCACTTCAGCCCTCGAGGGAGATCACGCGACTGGAGTCGATTCAGCCCTGGCCACGTCCCTGGACCAAACCCTAACCCTAGCTAAGGCTCCCTCCCCATGGGGACCCCATGCCAAAGTCTGACAAGACCACGCGCCTGGGGTCCAGAGGCGGTGCGGGCTGACTCGGCATGGAAGCTGCAAGCTCACCATGTGGTTTCCCAGGCCCGTGTGCAGCTGACCGAGAGGATTCCGGAGGCCTCCTCGAACAGGGGCCGATCGACGTCTGTGGCCTTGGCAGCCAAAGACGGATCCTGACCGGCACGGTCCCTTGTGCCCTCAACTCAGGCCTTCGGGAAGACCACTGCCCTGCTGTGGGTTCGGCGCCTGGAGCCTCCTGGGACCTAACCCTAACCCTAACCCCACACCGAACGGGGACCCTCCACCGAAACATAAGCCGGCCTCGACCCCTAACCCTGCACTTGAGCCGCCTTGCTGCATGGGCCCTCACTTCAGCCCTCGAGGGAGATCACGAGACCGGAGTCGCTTCGGCCCTGGCCACGTCCCTGGACCGAACCCTAACCCTCGCTAAGGCTCTCTCCCCAAGAGGACCCAATGCCAACGTCTGACAACACCACGCGCCTGGGGTCCGGAAGAGGTGCAGGCTGACTCGGCATGGAACCTGGAAGCGCACCATGTCGTTTCCCAGGCCCGGCTGCAGCTGCCGAGGGGATTCCGGAGGCCTCCTCGACCAGGGGCCCAATCACGTGTGTGGCCTTGGCAGCCAAAGACGGATCCTGACCGGCACGGTCCCTTGTGCCCTCAACTCAGCCCTTGGGGGAGACCACTGCCCTGCTGTGGTTTGGGCGCCTGGAGCCTCCTGGGACCTAACCCTAACCCTAACCGTACCCCGAACCGGGACCCTCCACCGCAACCTAAGCCTGCCTCGAACCCCAACCCTGCAATGGAGCCGCCTTCTGGCATGGGCCCTCACTTCAGCCCTCGAGGGAGATCACGCGACTGGAGTCGATTCAGCCCTGGCCACGTCCCTGGACCAAACCCTAACCCTAGCTAAGGCTCCCTCCCCATGGGGACCCCATGCCAAAGTCTGACAAGACCACGCGCCTGGGGTCCAGAGGCGGTGCGGACTGACTCGGTATGGAAGCTGCAAGCTCACCATGTGGTTTCCCAGGCCCGTGTGCAGCTGACCGAGAGGATTCCGGAGGCCTCCTCGAACAGGGGCCGATCGACGTCTGTGGCCTTGGCAGCCAAAGACGGATCCTGACCGGCACGGTCCCTTGTGCCCTCAACTCAGGCCTTCGGGAAGACCACTGCCCTGCTGTGGGTTCGGCGCCTGGAGCCTCATGTGACCTAACCCTAACCGTAACCCCACACTGAACGGGGACCCTCCACCGAAACCTAAGCCGGCCTCGACCCCTAACCCTGCACTTGAGCCGCCTTGCTGCATGGGCCCTCACTTCAGCCCTCGAGGGAGATCACGAGACCGGAGTCGCTTCGGCCCTGGCCACGTCCCTGGACCGAACCCTAACCCTAGCTAAGGCTCTCTCCCCAAGAGGACCCAATGCCAACGTCTGACAACACCACGCGCCTGGGGTCCGGAAGAGGTGCAGGCTGACTCGGCATGGAACCTGGAAGCGCACCATGTCGTTTCCCAGGCCCGGCTGCAGCTGCCGAGGGGATTCCGGAGGCCTCCTCGACCAGGGGCCCAATCACGTGTGTGGCCTTGGCAGCCAAAGACGGATCCTGAACGGCACGGTCCCTTGTGCCCTCAACTCAGCCCTTCGGGGAGACCACTGCCCTGCTGTGGGTAGGGCGCCTGGAGCCTCCTGGGACCTAACCCTAACCCTAACCGTACCCCGAACCGGGACCCTCCACCGCAACCTAAGCCTGCCTCGAACCCCAACCCTGCAATGGAGCCGCCTTCTGGCATGGGCCCTCACTTCAGCCCTCGAGGGAGATCACGAGACTGGAGTCGATTCAGCCCTGGCCACGTCCCTGGACCAAACCCTAACCCTAGCTAAGGCTCCCTCCCCATGGGGACCCCATGCCAAAGTCTGACAAGACCACGCGCCTGGGGTCCAGAGGTGGTGCGGGCTGACTCGGCATGGAAGCTGCAAGCTCACCATGTGGTTTCCCAGGCCCGTGTGCAGCTGACCGAGAGGATTCCGGAGGCCTCCTCGAACAGGGGCCGATCGACGTCTGTGGCCTTGGCAGCCAAAGACGGATCCTGACCGGCACGGTCCCTTGTGCCCTCAACTCAGGCCTTCGGGAAGACCACTGCCCTGCTGTGGGTTCGGCGCCTGGAGCCTCCTGGGACCTAACCCTAACCCTAACCCCACACCGAACGGGGACCCTCCACCGAAACATAAGCCGGCCTCGACCCCTAACCCTGCACTTGAGCCGCCTTGCTGCATGGGCCCTCACTTCAGCCCTCGAGGGAGATCACGAGACCGGAGTCGCTTCGGCCCTGGCCACGTCCCTGGACCGAACCCTAACCCTAGCTAAGGCTCTCTCCCCAAGAGGACCCAATGCCAACGTCTGACAACACCACGCGCCTGGGGTCCGGAAGAGGTGCAGGCTGACTCGGCATGGAACCTGGAAGCGCACCATGTCGTTTCCCAGGCCCGGCTGCAGCTGCCGAGGGGATTCCGGAGGCCTCCTCGACCAGGGGCCCAATCACGTGTGTGGCCTTGGCAGCCAAAGACGGATCCTGACCGGCACGGTCCCTTGTGCCCTCAACTCAGCCCTTGGGGGAGACCACTGCCCTGCTGTGGGTTGGGCGCCTGGAGCCTCCTGGGACCTAACCCTAACCCTAACCGTACCCCGAACCGGGACCCTCCACCGCAACCTAAGCCTGCCTCGAACCCTAACCCTGCAATGGAGCCGCCTTCTGGCATGGGCCCTCACTTCAGCCCTCGAGGGAGATCACGAGACTGGAGTCGATTCAGCCCTGGCCATGTCCCTGGACCAAACCCTAACCCTAGCTAAGGCTCCCTCCCCATGGGGACCCCATGTCAAAGTCTGACAAGACCACGCGCCTGGGGTCCAGAGGCGGTGCGGGCTGACTCGGCATGGAAGCTACAAGCTCACCATGTGGTTTCCCAGGCCCGTGTGCAGCTGACCGAGAGGATTCCGGAGGCCTCCTCGAACAGGGGCCGATCGACGTCTGTGGCCTTGGCAGCCAAAGACGGATCCTGACCGGCACGGTCCCTTGTGCCCTCAACTCAGGCCTTCGGGAAGACCACTGCCCTGCTGTGGGTTCGGCGCCTGGAGCCTCCTGGGACCTAACCCTAACCCTAACCCCACACCGAACGGGGACCCTCCACCGAAACCTAAGCCGGCCTCGACCCCTAACCCTGTACTTGAGCCGCCTTGCTGCATGGGCCCTCACTTCAGCCCTCGAGGGAGATCACGAGACCGGAGTCGCTTCGGCCCTGGCCACGTCCCTGGACCGAACCCTAACCCTAGCTAAGGCTCTCTCCCCAAGAGGACCCAATGCCAACGTCTGACAACACCACGCGCCTGGGGTCCGGAAGAGGTGCAGGCTGACTCGCCATGGAACCTGGAAGCGCACCATGTCGTTTCCCAGGCCCGGCTGCAGCTGCCGAGAGGATTCCGGAGGCCTCCTCGACCAGGGGCCCAATCACGTGTGTGGCCTTGGCAGCCAAAGACGGATCCTGACCGGCACGGTCCCTTGTGCCCTCAACTCAGCCCTTGGGGGAGACCACTGCCCTGCTGTGGGTTGGGCGCCTGGAGCCTCCTGGGACCTAACCCTAACCCTAACCGTACCCCGAACCGGGACCCTCCACCGCAACCTAAGCCTGCCTCGAACCCTAACCCTGCAATGGAGCCGCCTTCTGGCATGGGCCCTCACTTCAGCCCTCGAGGGAGATCACGAGACTGGAGTCGATTCAGCCCTGGCCACGTCCCTGGACCAAACCCTAACCCTAGCTAAGGCTCCCTCCCCATGGGGACCCCATGCCAAAGTCTGACAAGACCACGCGCCTGGGGTCCAGAGGCGGTGCGGGCTGACTCGGCATGGAAGCTGCAAGCTCACCATGTGGTTTCCCAGGCCCGTGTGCAGCTGACCGAGAGGATTCCGGAGGCCTCCTCGAACAGGGGCCGATCGACGTCTGTGGCCTTGGCAGCCAAAGACGGATCCTGACCGGCACGGTCCCTTGTGCCCTCAACTCAGGCCTTCGGGAAGACCACTGCCCTGCTGTGGGTTCGGCGCCTGGAGCCTCCTGGGACCTAACCCTAACCCTAACCCCATACCGAACGGGGACCCTACACCGAAACCTAAGCCGGCCTCGACCCCTAACCCTGTACTTGAGCCGCCTTGCTGCATGGGCCCTCACTTCAGCCCTCGAGGGATATCACAAGACCGGAGTCGCTTCGGCCCTGGCCACGTCCCTGGACCGAACCCTAACCCTAGCTAAGGCTCTCTCCCCAAGAGGACCCAATGCCAACGTCTGACAACACCACGCGCCTGGGGTCCGGAAGAGGTGCAGGCTGACTCGCCATAGAACCTGGAAGCGCACCATGTCGTTTCCCAGGCCCGGCTGCAGCTGTCGAGGGGATTCCGGAGGCCTCCTGGACCAGGGGCCCAATCACGTGTGTGGCCTTGGCAGCCAAAGACGGATCCTGACCGGCACGGTCCCTTGTGCCCTCAACTCAGCCCTTGGGGGAGACCACTGCCCTGCTGTGATTTCGGCGCCTGGAGCCTCCTGGGACCTAACCCTAACCCTAACCGTACCCCGAACCGGGACCCTCCACCGCAACCTAAGCCTGCCTCGAACCCCAACCCTGCAATGGAGCCGCCTTCTGGGATGGGCCCTCACTTCAGCCCTCGAGGGAGATCACGAGACTGGAGTCGATTCAGCCCTGGCCACGTCCCTGGACCAAACCCTAACCCTAGCTAAGGCTCCCTCCCCATGGGGACCCCATGCCAAAGTCTGACAAGACCACGCGCCTGGGGTCCAGAGGCGGTGCGGGCTGACTCGGCATGGAAGCTGCAAGCTCACCATGTGGTTTCCCAGGCCCGTGTGCAGCTGACCGAGAGGATTCCGGAGGCCTCCTTGAACAGGGGCCGATCGACGTCTGTGGCCTTGGCAGCCAAAGACGGATCCTGACCGGCACGGTCCCTTGTGCCCTCAACTCAGGCCTTCGGGAAGACCACTGCCCTGCTGTGGGTTCGGCGCCTGGAGCCTCCTGGGACCTAACCCTAACCCTAACCCAACACCGAACGGGGACCCTCCACCGAAACCTAAGCCGGCCTCGACCCCTAACCCTGTACTTGAGCCGCCTTGCTGCATGGGCCCTCACTTCAGCCCTCGAGGGAGATCACGAGACCGGAGTCGCTTCGGCCCTGGCCACGTCCCTGGACCGAACCATAACCCTAGCTAAGGCTCTCTCCCCAAGAGGACCCAATGCCAACGTCTGACAACACCACGCGCCTGGGGTCCGGAAGAGGTGCAGGCTGACTCGGCATGGAACCTGAAGCGCACCATGTCGTTTCCCAGGCCCGGCTGCAGCTGCCGAGAGGATTCCGGAGGCCTGCTCGACCAGGGGCCCAATCACGTGTGTGGCCTTGGCAGCCAAAGACGGATCCTGACCGGCACGGTCCCTTGTGCCCTCAACTCAGCCCTTGGGGGAGACCACTGCCCTGCTGTGATTTCGGCGCCTGGAGCCTCCTGGGACCTAACCCTAACCCTAACCGTACCCCGAACCGGGACCCTCCACCGCAACCTAAGCCTGCCTCGAACCCCAACCCTGCAATGGAGTCGCCTTCTGGGATGGGCCCTCACTTCAGCCCTCTAGGGAGATCACGAGACTGGAGTCGATTCAGCCCTGGCCACGTCCCTGGACCAAACCCTAACCCTAGCTAAGGCTCCCTCCCCATAGGGACCCCATGCCAAAGTCTGACAAGATCACGCGCCTGGGGTCCAGAGGCGGTGCGGGCTGACTCGGCATGGAAGCTGCAAGCTCACCATGTGGTTTCCCAGGCCCGTGTGCAGCTGACCGAGAGGATTCCGGAGGCCTCCTCGAACAGGGGGCCGATCGACGTCTGTGGCCTTGGCAGCCAAAGACGGATCCTGACCGGCACGGTCCCTTGTGCCCTCAACTCAGGCCTTCGGGAAGACCACTGCCCTGCTGTGGGTTCGGCGCCTGGAGCCTCCTGGGACCTAACCCTAACCCTAACCCCACACCGAACGGGGACCCTCCACCGAAACATAAGCCGGCCTCGACCCCTAACCCTGCACTTGAGACGCCTTGCTGCATGGGCCCTCACTTCAGCCCTCGAGGGAGATCACGAGACCGGAGTCGCTTCGGCCCTGGCCACGTCCCTGGACCGAACCCTAACCCTAGCTAAGGCTCTCTCCCCAAGAGGACCCAATGCCAACGTCTGACAACACCACGCGCCTGGGGTCCGGAAGAGATGCAGGCTGACTCGGCATGGAACCTGGAAGCGCACCATGTCGTTTCCCAGGCCCGGCTGCAGCTGCCGAGGGGATTCCGGAGGCCTCCTCGACCAGGGGCCCAATCACGTGTGTGGCCTTGGCAGCCAAAGACGGATCCTGACCGGCACGGTCCCTTGTGCCCTCAACTCAGCCCTTGGGGGAGACCACTGCCCTGCTGTGGGTTGGGCGCCTGGAGCCTCCTGGGACCTAACCCTAACCCTAACCGTACCCCGAACCGGGACCCTCCACCGCAACCTAAGCCTGCCTCGAACACTAACCCTGCAATGGAGCCGCCTTCTGGCATGGGCCCTCACTTCAGCCCTCGAGGGAGATCACGAGACTGGAGTCGATTCAGCCCTGGCCATGTCCCTGGACCAAACCCTAACCCTAGCTAAGGCTCCCTCCCCATGGGGACCCCATGTCAAAGTCTGACAGAACCACGCGCCTGGGGTCCAGAGGCGGTGCGGGCTGACTCGGCATGGAAGCTACAAGCTCACCATGTGGTTTCCCAGGCCCGTGTGCAGCTGACCGAGAGGATTCCGGAGGCCTCCTCAAACAGGGGCCGATCGACGTCTGTGGCCTTGGCAGCCAAAGACGGATCCTGACCGGCACGGTCCCTTGTGCCCTCAACTCAGGCCTTCGGGAAGACCACTGCCCTGCTGTGGGTTCGGCGCCTGGAGCCTCCTGGGACCTAACCCTAACCCTAACCCAACACCGAACGGGGACCCTCCACCGAAACCTAAGCCGGCCTCGACCCCTAACCCTGTACTTGAGCCGCCTTGCTGCATGGGCCCTCACTTCAGCCCTCGAGGGAGATCACGAGACCGGAGTCGCTTCGGCCCTGGCCACGTCCCTGGACCAAACCCTAACCCTCGCTAAGGCTCTCTCCCCAAGAGGACCCAATGCCAACGTCTGACAACACCACGCGCCTGGGGTCCGGAAGAGGTGCAGGCTGACTCGGCATGGAACCTGGAAGCGCACCATGTCGTTTCCCAGGCCCGGCTGCAGCTGCCGAGGGGATTCCGGAGGCCTCCTCGACCAGGGGCCCAATCACGTGTGTGGCCTTGGCAGCCAAAGACGGATCCTGACCGGCACGGTCCCTTGTGCCCTCAACTCAGCCCTTGGGGGAGACCACTGCCCTGCTGTGGTTTGGGCGCCTGGAGCCTCCTGGGACCTAACCCTAACCCTAACCGTACCCCGAACCGGGACCCTCCACCGCAACCTAAGCCTGCCTCGAACCCCAACCCTGCAATGGAGCCGCCTTCTGGCATGGGCCCTCACTTCAGCCCTCGAGGGAGATCACGCGACTGGAGTCGATTCAGCCCTGGCCACGTCCCTGGACCAAACCCTAACCCTAGCTAAGGCTCCCTCCCCATGGGGACCCCATGCCAAAGTCTGACAAGACCACGCGCCTGGGGTCCAGAGGCGGTGCGGACTGACTCGGTATGGAAGCTGCAAGCTCACCATGTGGTTTCCCAGGCCCGTGTGCAGCTGACCGAGAGGATTCCGGAGGCCTCCTCGAACAGGGGCCGATCGACGTCTGTGGCCTTGGCAGCCAAAGACGGATCCTGACCGGCACGGTCCCTTGTGCCCTCAACTCAGGCCTTCGGGAAGACCACTGCCCTGCTGTGGGTTCGGCGCCTGGAGCCTCATGTGACCTAACCCTAACCGTAACCCCACACTGAACGGGGACCCTCCACCGAAACCTAAGCCGGCCTCGACCCCTAACCCTGCACTTGAGCCGCCTTGCTGCATGGGCCCTCACTTCAGCCCTCGAGGGAGATCACGAGACCGGAGTCGCTTCGGCCCTGGCCACGTCCCTGGACCGAACCCTAACCCTAGCTAAGGCTCTCTCCCCAAGAGGACCCAATGCCAACGTCTGACAACACCACGCGCCTGGGGTCCGGAAGAGGTGCAGGCTGACTCGGCATGGAACCTGGAAGCGCACCATGTCGTTTCCCAGGCCCGGCTGCAGCTGCCGAGGGGATTCCGGAGGCCTCCTCGACCAGGGGCCCAATCACGTGTGTGGCCTTGGCAGCCAAAGACGGATCCTGAACGGCACGGTCCCTTGTGCCCTCAACTCAGCCCTTCGGGGAGACCACTGCCCTGCTGTGGGTAGGGCGCCTGGAGCCTCCTGGGACCTAACCCTAACCCTAACCGTACCCCGAACCGGGACCCTCCACCGCAACCTAAGCCTGCCTCGAACCCCAACCCTGCAATGGAGCCGCCTTCTGGCATGGGCCCTCACTTCAGCCCTCGAGGGAGATCACGAGACTGGAGTCGATTCAGCCCTGGCCACGTCCCTGGACCAAACCCTAACCCTAGCTAAGGCTCCCTCCCCATGGGGACCCCATGCCAAAGTCTGACAAGACCACGCGCCTGGGGTCCAGAGGTGGTGCGGGCTGACTCGGCATGGAAGCTGCAAGCTCACCATGTGGTTTCCCAGGCCCGTGTGCAGCTGACCGAGAGGATTCCGGAGGCCTCCTCGAACAGGGGCCGATCGACGTCTGTGGCCTTGGCAGCCAAAGACGGATCCTGACCGGCACGGTCCCTTGTGCCCTCAACTCAGGCCTTCGGGAAGACCACTGCCCTGCTGTGGGTTCGGCGCCTGGAGCCTCCTGGGACCTAACCCTAACCCTAACCCCACACCGAACGGGGACCCTCCACCGAAACATAAGCCGGCCTCGACCCCTAACCCTGCACTTGAGCCGCCTTGCTGCATGGGCCCTCACTTCAGCCCTCGAGGGAGATCACGAGACCGGAGTCGCTTCGGCCCTGGCCACGTCCCTGGACCGAACCCTAACCCTAGCTAAGGCTCTCTCCCCAAGAGGACCCAATGCCAACGTCTGACAACACCACGCGCCTGGGGTCCGGAAGAGGTGCAGGCTGACTCGGCATGGAACCTGGAAGCGCACCATGTCGTTTCCCAGGCCCGGCTGCAGCTGCCGAGGGGATTCCGGAGGCCTCCTCGACCAGGGGCCCAATCACGTGTGTGGCCTTGGCAGCCAAAGACGGATCCTGACCGGCACGGTCCCTTGTGCCCTCAACTCAGCCCTTGGGGGAGACCACTGCCCTGCTGTGGGTTGGGCGCCTGGAGCCTCCTGGGACCTAACCCTAACCCTAACCGTACCCCGAACCGGGACCCTCCACCGCAACCTAAGCCTGCCTCGAACCCTAACCCTGCAATGGAGCCGCCTTCTGGCATGGGCCCTCACTTCAGCCCTCGAGGGAGATCACGAGACTGGAGTCGATTCAGCCCTGGCCATGTCCCTGGACCAAACCCTAACCCTAGCTAAGGCTCCCTCCCCATGGGGACCCCATGTCAAAGTCTGACAAGACCACGCGCCTGGGGTCCAGAGGCGGTGCGGGCTGACTCGGCATGGAAGCTACAAGCTCACCATGTGGTTTCCCAGGCCCGTGTGCAGCTGACCGAGAGGATTCCGGAGGCCTCCTCGAACAGGGGCCGATCGACGTCTGTGGCCTTGGCAGCCAAAGACGGATCCTGACCGGCACGGTCCCTTGTGCCCTCAACTCAGGCCTTCGGGAAGACCACTGCCCTGCTGTGGGTTCGGCGCCTGGAGCCTCCTGGGACCTAACCCTAACCCTAACCCCACACCGAACGGGGACCCTCCACCGAAACCTAAGCCGGCCTCGACCCCTAACCCTGTACTTGAGCCGCCTTGCTGCATGGGCCCTCACTTCAGCCCTCGAGGGAGATCACGAGACCGGAGTCGCTTCGGCCCTGGCCACGTCCCTGGACCGAACCCTAACCCTAGCTAAGGCTCTCTCCCCAAGAGGACCCAATGCCAACGTCTGACAACACCACGCGCCTGGGGTCCGGAAGAGGTGCAGGCTGACTCGCCATGGAACCTGGAAGCGCACCATGTCGTTTCCCAGGCCCGGCTGCAGCTGCCGAGAGGATTCCGGAGGCCTCCTCGACCAGGGGCCCAATCACGTGTGTGGCCTTGGCAGCCAAAGACGGATCCTGACCGGCACGGTCCCTTGTGCCCTCAACTCAGCCCTTGGGGGAGACCACTGCCCTGCTGTGGGTTGGGCGCCTGGAGCCTCCTGGGACCTAACCCTAACCCTAACCGTACCCCGAACCGGGACCCTCCACCGCAACCTAAGCCTGCCTCGAACCCTAACCCTGCAATGGAGCCGCCTTCTGGCATGGGCCCTCACTTCAGCCCTCGAGGGAGATCACGAGACTGGAGTCGATTCAGCCCTGGCCACGTCCCTGGACCAAACCCTAACCCTAGCTAAGGCTCCCTCCCCATGGGGACCCCATGCCAAAGTCTGACAAGACCACGCGCCTGGGGTCCAGAGGCGGTGCGGGCTGACTCGGCATGGAAGCTGCAAGCTCACCATGTGGTTTCCCAGGCCCGTGTGCAGCTGACCGAGAGGATTCCGGAGGCCTCCTCGAACAGGGGCCGATCGACGTCTGTGGCCTTGGCAGCCAAAGACGGATCCTGACCGGCACGGTCCCTTGTGCCCTCAACTCAGGCCTTCGGGAAGACCACTGCCCTGCTGTGGGTTCGGCGCCTGGAGCCTCCTGGGACCTAACCCTAACCCTAACCCCATACCGAACGGGGACCCTACACCGAAACCTAAGCCGGCCTCGACCCCTAACCCTGTACTTGAGCCGCCTTGCTGCATGGGCCCTCACTTCAGCCCTCGAGGGATATCACAAGACCGGAGTCGCTTCGGCCCTGGCCACGTCCCTGGACCGAACCCTAACCCTAGCTAAGGCTCTCTCCCCAAGAGGACCCAATGCCAACGTCTGACAACACCACGCGCCTGGGGTCCGGAAGAGGTGCAGGCTGACTCGCCATAGAACCTGGAAGCGCACCATGTCGTTTCCCAGGCCCGGCTGCAGCTGTCGAGGGGATTCCGGAGGCCTCCTGGACCAGGGGCCCAATCACGTGTGTGGCCTTGGCAGCCAAAGACGGATCCTGACCGGCACGGTCCCTTGTGCCCTCAACTCAGCCCTTGGGGGAGACCACTGCCCTGCTGTGATTTCGGCGCCTGGAGCCTCCTGGGACCTAACCCTAACCCTAACCGTACCCCGAACCGGGACCCTCCACCGCAACCTAAGCCTGCCTCGAACCCCAACCCTGCAATGGAGCCGCCTTCTGGGATGGGCCCTCACTTCAGCCCTCGAGGGAGATCACGAGACTGGAGTCGATTCAGCCCTGGCCACGTCCCTGGACCAAACCCTAACCCTAGCTAAGGCTCCCTCCCCATGGGGACCCCATGCCAAAGTCTGACAAGACCACGCGCCTGGGGTCCAGAGGCGGTGCGGGCTGACTCGGCATGGAAGCTGCAAGCTCACCATGTGGTTTCCCAGGCCCGTGTGCAGCTGACCGAGAGGATTCCGGAGGCCTCCTTGAACAGGGGCCGATCGACGTCTGTGGCCTTGGCAGCCAAAGACGGATCCTGACCGGCACGGTCCCTTGTGCCCTCAACTCAGGCCTTCGGGAAGACCACTGCCCTGCTGTGGGTTCGGCGCCTGGAGCCTCCTGGGACCTAACCCTAACCCTAACCCAACACCGAACGGGGACCCTCCACCGAAACCTAAGCCGGCCTCGACCCCTAACCCTGTACTTGAGCCGCCTTGCTGCATGGGCCCTCACTTCAGCCCTCGAGGGAGATCACGAGACCGGAGTCGCTTCGGCCCTGGCCACGTCCCTGGACCGAACCATAACCCTAGCTAAGGCTCTCTCCCCAAGAGGACCCAATGCCAACGTCTGACAACACCACGCGCCTGGGGTCCGGAAGAGGTGCAGGCTGACTCGGCATGGAACCTGAAGCGCACCATGTCGTTTCCCAGGCCCGGCTGCAGCTGCCGAGAGGATTCCGGAGGCCTGCTCGACCAGGGGCCCAATCACGTGTGTGGCCTTGGCAGCCAAAGACGGATCCTGACCGGCACGGTCCCTTGTGCCCTCAACTCAGCCCTTGGGGGAGACCACTGCCCTGCTGTGATTTCGGCGCCTGGAGCCTCCTGGGACCTAACCCTAACCCTAACCGTACCCCGAACCGGGACCCTCCACCGCAACCTAAGCCTGCCTCGAACCCCAACCCTGCAATGGAGTCGCCTTCTGGGATGGGCCCTCACTTCAGCCCTCTAGGGAGATCACGAGACTGGAGTCGATTCAGCCCTGGCCACGTCCCTGGACCAAACCCTAACCCTAGCTAAGGCTCCCTCCCCATAGGGACCCCATGCCAAAGTCTGACAAGATCACGCGCCTGGGGTCCAGAGGCGGTGCGGGCTGACTCGGCATGGAAGCTGCAAGCTCACCATGTGGTTTCCCAGGCCCGTGTGCAGCTGACCGAGAGGATTCCGGAGGCCTCCTCGAACAGGGGCCGATCGACGTCTGTGGCCTTGGCAGCCAAAGACGGATCCTGACCGGCACGGTCCCTTGTGCCCTCAACTCAGGCCTTCGGGAAGACCACTGCCCTGCTGTGGGTTCGGCGCCTGGAGCCTCCTGGGACCTAACCCTAACCCTAACCCCACACCGAACGGGGACCCTCCACCGAAACATAAGCCGGCCTCGACCCCTAACCCTGCACTTGAGACGCCTTGCTGCATGGGCCCTCACTTCAGCCCTCGAGGGAGATCACGAGACCGGAGTCGCTTCGGCCCTGGCCACGTCCCTGGACCGAACCCTAACCCTAGCTAAGGCTCTCTCCCCAAGAGGACCCAATGCCAACGTCTGACAACACCACGCGCCTGGGGTCCGGAAGAGATGCAGGCTGACTCGGCATGGAACCTGGAAGCGCACCATGTCGTTTCCCAGGCCCGGCTGCAGCTGCCGAGGGGATTCCGGAGGCCTCCTCGACCAGGGGCCCAATCACGTGTGTGGCCTTGGCAGCCAAAGACGGATCCTGACCGGCACGGTCCCTTGTGCCCTCAACTCAGCCCTTGGGGGAGACCACTGCCCTGCTGTGGGTTGGGCGCCTGGAGCCTCCTGGGACCTAACCCTAACCCTAACCGTACCCCGAACCGGGACCCTCCACCGCAACCTAAGCCTGCCTCGAACACTAACCCTGCAATGGAGCCGCCTTCTGGCATGGGCCCTCACTTCAGCCCTCGAGGGAGATCACGAGACTGGAGTCGATTCAGCCCTGGCCATGTCCCTGGACCAAACCCTAACCCTAGCTAAGGCTCCCTCCCCATGGGGACCCCATGTCAAAGTCTGACAGAACCACGCGCCTGGGGTCCAGAGGCGGTGCGGGCTGACTCGGCATGGAAGCTACAAGCTCACCATGTGGTTTCCCAGGCCCGTGTGCAGCTGACCGAGAGGATTCCGGAGGCCTCCTCAAACAGGGGCCGATCGACGTCTGTGGCCTTGGCAGCCAAAGACGGATCCTGACCGGCACGGTCCCTTGTGCCCTCAACTCAGGCCTTCGGGAAGACCACTGCCCTGCTGTGGGTTCGGCGCCTGGAGCCTCCTGGGACCTAACCCTAACCCTAACCCAACACCGAACGGGGACCCTCCACCGAAACCTAAGCCGGCCTCGACCCCTAACCCTGTACTTGAGCCGCCTTGCTGCATGGGCCCTCACTTCAGCCCTCGAGGGAGATCACGAGACCGGAGTCGCTTCGGCCCTGGCCACGTCCCTGGACCAAACCCTAACCCTAGCTAAGGCTCTCTCCCCAAGAGGACCCAATGCCAACGTCTGACAACACCACGCGCCTGGGGTCCGGAAGAGGTGCAGGCTGACTCGCCATGGAACCTGGAAGCGCACCATGTCGTTTCCCAGGCCCGGCTGCAGCTGCCGAGAGGATTCCGGAGGCCTCCTGGACCAGGGGCCCAATCACGTGTGTGGCCTTGGCAGCCAAAGACGGATCCTGACCGGCACGGTCCCTTGTGCCCTCAACTCAGCCCTTGGGGGAGACCACTGCCCTGCTGTGGGTTGGGCGCCTGGAGCCTCCTGGGACCTAACCCTAACCCTAACCGTACCCCGAACCGGGACCCTCCACCGCAACCTAAGCCTGCCTCGAACCCTAACCCTGCAATGGAGCCGCCTTCTGGCATGGGCCCTCACTTCAGCCCTCGAGGGAGATCACGAGACTGGAGTCGATTCAGCCCTGGCCACGTCCCTGGACCAAACCCTAACCCTAGCTAAGGCTCCCTCCCCATGGGGACCCCATGCCAAAGTCTGACAAGACCACGCGCCTGGGGTCCAGAGGCGGTGCGGGCTGACTCGGCATGGAAGCTGCAAGCTCACCATGTGGTTTCCCAGGCCCGTGTGCAGCTGACCGAGAGGATTCCGGAGGCCTCCTCGAACAGGGGCCGATCGACGTCTGTGGCCTTGGCAGCCAAAGACGGATCCTGACCGGCACGGTCCCTTGTGCCCTCAACTCAGGCCTTCGGGAAGACCACTGCCCTGCTGTGGGTTCGGCGCCTGGAGCCTCCTGGGACCTAACCCTAACCCTAACCCCATACCGAACGGGGACCCTACACCGAAACCTAAGCCGGCCTCGACCCCTAACCCTGTACTTGAGCCGCCTTGCTGCATGGGCCCTCACTTCAGCCCTCGAGGGATATCACAAGACCGGAGTCGCTTCGGCCCTGGCCACGTCCCTGGACCGAACCCTAACCCTAGCTAAGGCTCTCTCCCCAAGAGGACCCAATGCCAACGTCTGACAACACCACGCGCCTGGGGTCCGGAAGAGGTGCAGGCTGACTCGCCATAGAACCTGGAAGCGCACCATGTCGTTTCCCAGGCCCGGCTGCAGCTGTCGAGGGGATTCCGGAGGCCTCCTGGACCAGGGGCCCAATCACGTGTGTGGCCTTGGCAGCCAAAGACGGATCCTGACCGGCACGGTCCCTTGTGCCCTCAACTCAGCCCTTGGGGGAGACCACTGCCCTGCTGTGATTTCGGCGCCTGGAGCCTCCTGGGACCTAACCCTAACCCTAACCGTACCCCGAACCGGGACCCTCCACCGCAACCTAAGCCTGCCTCGAACCCCAACCCTGCAATGGAGCCGCCTTCTGGGATGGGCCCTCACTTCAGCCCTCGAGGGAGATCACGAGACTGGAGTCGATTCAGCCCTGGCCACGTCCCTGGACCAAACCCTAACCCTAGCTAAGGCTCCCTCCCCATGGGGACCCCATGCCAAAGTCTGACAAGATCACGCGCCTGGGGTCCAGAGGCGGTGCGGGCTGACTCGGCATGGAAGCTGCAAGCTCACCATGTGGTTTCCCAGGCCCGTGTGCAGCTGACCGAGAGGATTCCGGAGGCCTCCTTGAACAGGGGCCGATCGACGTCTGTGGCCTTGGCAGCCAAAGACGGATCCTGACCGGCACGGTCCCTTGTGCCCTCAACTCAGGCCTTCGGGAAGACCACTGCCCTGCTGTGGGTTCGGCGCCTGGAGCCTCCTGGGACCTAACCCTAACCCTAACCCAACACCGAACGGGGACCCTCCACCGAAACCTAAGCCGGCCTCGACCCCTAACCCTGTACTTGAGCCGCCTTGCTGCATGGGCCCTCACTTCAGCCCTCGAGGGAGATCACGAGACCGGAGTCGCTTCGGCCCTGGCCACGTCCCTGGACCGAACCCTAACCCTAGCTAAGGCTCTCTCCCCAAGAGGACCCAATGCCAACGTCTGACAACACCACGCGCCTGGGGTCCGGAAGAGGTGCAGGCTGACTCGGCATGGAACCTGAAGCGCACCATGTCGTTTCCCAGGCCCGGCTGCAGCTGCCGAGAGGATTCCGGAGGCCTGCTCGACCAGGGGCCCAATCACGTGTGTGGCCTTGGCAGCCAAAGACGGATCCTGACCGGCACGGTCCCTTGTGCCCTCAACTCAGCCCTTGGGGGACACCACTGCCCTGCTGTGGTTTCGGCGCCTGGAGCCTCCTGGGACCTAACCCTAACCCTAACCGTACCCCGAACCGGGACCCTCCACCGCAACCTAAGCCTGCCTCGAACCCCAACCCTGCAATGGAGCCGCCTTCTGGCATGGGCCCTCACTTTAGCCCTCGAGGGAGATCACGAGACTGGAGTCGATTCAGCCCTGGCCACGTCCCTGGACCAAACCCTAACCCTAGCTAAGGCTCCCTCCCCATGGGGACCCCATGCCAAAGTCTGACAAGACCACGCGCCTGGGGTCCAGAGGCGGTGCGGGCTGACTCGGCATGGAAGCTGCAAACTCACCATGTGGTTTCCCAGGCCCGTGTGCAGCTGACCGAGAGGATTCCGGAGGCCTCCTCGAACAGGAGCCGATCGACGTCTGTGGCCTTGGCAGCCAAAGACGGATCCTGACCGGCACGGTCCCTTGTGCCCTCAACTCAGGCCTTCGGGAAGACCACTGCCCTGCTGTGGGTTCGGCGCCTGGAGCCTCCTGGGACCTAACCCTAACCCTAACCCCACACCGAACGGGGACCCTCCACCGAAACCTAAGCCGGCCTCGACCCCTAACCCTGTACTTGAGCCGCCTTGCTGCATGGGCCCTCACTTCAGCCCTCGAGGGAGATCACGAGACCGGAGTCGCTTCGGCCCTGGCCACGTCCCTGGACCGAACCCTAACCCTAGCTAAGGCTCTCTCCCCAAGAGGACCCAATGCCAACGTCTGACAACACCACGCGCCTGGGGTCCGGAAGAGGTGCAGGCTGACTCGGCATGGAACCTGGAAGCGCACCATGTCGTTTCCCAGGCCCGGCTGCAGCTGCCGAGAGGATTCCGGAGGCCTCCTCGACCAGGGGCCCAATCACGTGTGTGGCCTTGGCAGTCAAAGACGGATCCTGACCGGCACGGTCCCTTGTGCCGTCAACTCAGCCCTTGGGGGAGACCACTGCCCTGCTGTGGTTTGGGCGCCTGGAGCCTCCTGGGACCTAACCCTAACCCTAACCGTACCCCGAACCGGGACCCTCCACCGCAACCTAAGCCTGCCTCGAACCCTAACCCTGCAATGGAGCCGCCTTCTGGCATGGGCCCTCACTTCAGCCCTCGAGGGAGATCACGAGACTGGAGTCGATTCAGCCCTGGCCACGTCCCTGGACCAAACCCTAACCCTAGCTAAGGCTCCCTCCCCATGGGGACCCCATGCCAAAGTCTGACAATACCACGCGCCTGGGGTCCAGAGGCGGTGCGGGCTGACTCGGCATGGAAGCTACAAGCTCACCATGTGGTTTCCCAGGCCCGTGTGCAGCTGACCGAGAGGATTCCGGAGGCCTCCTCGAACAGGGGCCGATCGACGTCTGTAGCCTTGGCAGCCAAAGACGGATCCTGACCGGCACGGTCCCTTGTGCCCTCAACTCAGGCCTTCGGGAAGACCACTGCCCTGCTGTGGGTTCGGCGCCTGGAGCCTCCTGGGACCTAACCCTAACCCTAACCCCACACCGAACGGGGACCCTCCACCGAAACCTAAGCCGGCCTCGACCCCTAACCCTGTACTTGAGCCGCCTTGCTGCATGGGCCCTCACTTCAGCCCTCGAGGGAGATCACGAGACCGGAGTCGCTTCGGCCCTGGCCACGTCCCTGGACCGAACCCTAACCCTAGCTAAGGCTCTCTCCCCAAGAGGACCCAATGCCAACGTCTGACAACACCACGCGCCTGGGGTCCGGAAGAGGTGCAGGCTGACTCGCCATGGAACCTGGAAGCGCACCATGTCGTTTCCCAGGCCCGGCTGCAGCTGCCGAGAGGATTCCGGAGGCCTCCTCGACCAGGGGCCCAATCACGTGTGTGGCCTTGGCAGCCAAAGACGGATCCTGACCGGCACGGTCCCTTGTGCCCTCAACTCAGCCCTTGGGGGAGACCACTGCCCTGCTGTGGGTTGGGCGCCTGGAGCCTCCTGGGACCTAACCCTAAACCTAACCGTACCCCGAACCGGGACCCTCCACCGCAACCTAAGCCTGCCTCGAACCCTAACCCTGCAGTGGAGCCGCCTTCTGGCATGGGCCCTCACTTCAGCCCTCGAGGGAGATCACGAGACTGGAGTCGATTCAGCCCTGGCCACGTCCCTGGACCAAACCCTAACCCTAGCTAAGGCTCCCTCCCCATGGGGACCCCATGCCAAAGTCTGACAAGACCACGCGCCTGGGGTCCAGAGGCGGTGCGGGCTGACTCGGCATGGAATCTGCAAGCTCACCATGTGGTTTCCCAGGCCCGTGTGCAGCTGACCGAGAGGATTCCGGAGGCCTCCTCGAACAGGGGCCGATCGACGTCTGTGGCCATGGCAGCCAAAGACGGATCCTGACCGGCACGGTCCCTTGTGCCCTCAACTCAGGCCTTCGGGAAGACCACTGCCCTGCTGTGGGTTCGGCGCCTGGAGCCTCCTGGGACCTAACCCTAACCCTAACCCCATACCGAACGGGGACCCTCCACCGAAACCTAAGCCGGCCTCGACCCCTAACCCTGTACTTGAGCCGCCTTGCTGCATGGGCCCTCACTTCAGCCCTCGAGGGATATCACGAGACCGGAGTCGCTTCGGCCCTGGCCACGTCCCTGGACCGAACCCTAACCCTAGCTAAGGCTCTCTCCCCAAGAGGACCCAATGCCAACGTCTGACAACACCACGCGCCTGGGGTCCGGAAGAGGTGCAGGCTGACTCGGCATGGAACCTGGAAGCGCACCATGTCGTTTCCCAGGCCCGGCTGCAGCTGCCGAGAGGATTCCGGAGGCCTCCTCGACCAGGGGCCCAATCACGTGTGTGGCCTTGGCAGTCAAAGACGGATCCTGACCGGCACGGTCCCTTGTGCCCTCAACTCAGCCCTTGGGGGAGACCACTGCCCTGCTGTGGTTTCGGCGCCTGGAGCCTCCTGGGACCTAACCCTAACCCTAACCGTACCCCGAACCGGGACCCTCCACCGCAACCTAAGCCTGCCTCGAACCCCAACCCTGCAATGGAGCCGCCTTCTGGCATGGGCCCTCACTTCAGCCCTCGAGGGAGATCACGAGACTGGAGTCGATTCAGCCCTGGCCACGTCCCTGGACCAAACCCTAACCCTAGCTAAGGCTCCCTCCCCATGGGCACCCCATGCCAAAGTCTGACAATACCACGCGCCTGGGGTCCAGAGGCGGTGCGGGCTGACTCGGCATGGAAGCTGCAAGCTCACCATGTGGTTTCCCAGGCCCGTGTGCAGCTGACCGAGAGGATTCCGGAGGCCTCCTCGAACAGGGGCCGATCGACGTCTGTGGCCTTGGCAGCCAAAGACGGATCCTGACCGGCACGGTCCCTTGTGCCCTCAACTCAGGCCTTCGGGAAGACCACTGCCCTGCTGTGGGTTCGGCGCCTGGAGCCTCCTGGGACCTAACCCTAACCCTAACCCCACACCGAACGGGGACCCTCCACCGAAACCTAAGCCGGCCTCGACCCCTAACCCTGTACTTGAGCCGCCTTGCTGCATGGGCCCTCACTTCAGCCCTCGAGGGAGATCACGAGACCGGAGTCGCTTCGGCCCTGGCCACGTCCCTGGACCGAACCCTAACCCTAGCTAAGGTTCTCTCCCCAAGAGGACCCAATGCCAACGTCTGACAACACCACGCGCCTGGGGTCCGGAAGAGGTGCAGGCTGACTCGGCATGGAACCTGGAAGGGCACCATGTCGTTTCCCAGGCCCGGCTGCAGCTGCCGAGAGGATTCCGGAGGCCTCCTCGACCAGGGGCCCAATCACGTGTGTGGCCTTGGCAGCCATAGATGGATCCTGACCGGCACGGTCCCTTGTGCCCTCAACTCAGCCCTTGGGGGAGACCACTGCCCTGCTGTGGATTCGGCGCCTGGAGCCTCCTGGGACCTAACCCTAACCCTAACCGTACCCCGAACCGGGACGCTCCACCGCAACCTAAGCCTGCCTCGAACCCCAACCCTGCAATGGAGCCGCCTTCTGGCATGGGCCCTCACTTCAGCCCTCGAGGGAGATCACGAGACTGGAGTCGATTCAGCCCTGGCCATGTCCCTGGACCAAACCCTAACCCTAGCTAAGGCTCCCTCCCCATGGGGACCCCATGCCAAAGTCTGACAAGACCACGCGCCTGGGGTCCAGAGGCGGTGCGGGCTGACTCGGCATGGAAGCTGCAAGCTCACCATGTGTTTTCCCAGGCCCGTGTGCAGCTGACCGAGAGGATTCCGGAGGCCTCCTCGAACAGGGGCCGATCGACGTCTGTAGCCTTGGCAGCCAAAGACGGATCCTGACCGGCACGGTCCCTTGTGCCCTCAACTCAGGCCTTCGGGAAGACCACTGCCCTGCTGTGGGTTCGGCGCCTGGAGCCTCCTGGGACCTAACCCTAACCCTAACCCCACACCGAACGGGGACCCTCCACCGAAACCTAAGCCGGCCTCGACACCTAACCCTGCACTTGAGCCGCCTTGCTACATCGGCCCCCACTTCAGCCCTCAAGGGAGATCACGAGACCGGAGTCGCTTCGGCCCTGGCCACGTCCCTGGACCGAACCCTAACCCTAGCTAAGGCTCTCTCCCCAAGAGGACCCAATGCCAACGTCTGACAACACCACGCGCCTGGGGTCCAGAAGAGGTGCAGGCTGACTCGGCATGGAACCTGGAAGCGCACCATGTCATTTCCCAGGCCCGGCTGCAGCTGCCGAGGGGATTCCGGAGGCCTCCTGGACCAGGGGCCCAATCACGTGTGTGGCCTTGGCAGCCAAAGACGGATCCTGACCGGCACGGTCCCTTGTGCCCTCAACTCAGCCCTTGGGGGAGACCACTGCCCTGCTGTGGGTTGGGCGCCTGGAGCCTCCTGGGACCTAACCCTAACCCTAACCGTACCCCGAACGGGGACCCTCCACCGCAACCTAAGCCTGCCTCGAACCCCAACCCTGCAATGGAGCCGCCTTCTGGCATGGGCCCTCACTTCAGTCCTCGAGGGAGATCACGAGACTGGAGTCGATTCAGCCCTGGCCACGTCCCTGGACCAAACCCTAACCCTAGCTAAGGCTCCCTCCCCATGGGGACCCCATGCCAAAGTCTGACAAGACCACGCGCCTGGGGTCCAGAGGCGGTGCGGGCTGCCTCGGCATGGAAGCTGCAAGCTCACCATGTGGTTTCCCAGGACCGTGTGCAGCTGACCGAGAGGATTCCGGAGGCCTTCTCGAACAGAGGCCGATCGACGTCTGTGGCCTTGGCAGCCAAAGACAGATCCTGACCGGCACGGTCCCTTGTGCCCTCAACTCAGGCCTTCGGGAAGACCACTGCCCTGCTGTGGGTTCGGCGCCTGGAGCCTCCTGGGACCTAACCCTAACCCTAACCCCACACCGAACGGGGACCCTCCACCGAAACCTAAGCCGGCTTCGACCCCTAACCCTGTACTTGAGCCGCCTTGCTGCATGGGCCCTCACTTCAGCCCTCGAGCGAGATCACGAGACCGGAGTCGCTTCGGCCCTGGCCACGTCCCTGGACCGAACCCTAACCCTAGCTAAGGCTCTCTCCCCAAGAGGACCCAATGCCAACGTCTGACAACACCACGCGCCTGGGGTCCGGAAGAGGTGCAGGCTGACTCGGCATGGAACCTGGAAGCGCACCATGTCGTTTCCCAGGCCCGGCTGCAGCTGCCGAGAGGACCGGAGGCCTCCTCGACCAGGGGCCCAATCACGTGTGTGGCCTTGGCAGCCAAAGACGGATCCTGACCGGCACGGTCCCTTGTGCCCTCAACTCAGCCCTTGGGGGAGACCACTGCCCTGCTGTGGGTTGGGCGCCTGGAGCCTCCTGGGACCTAACCCTAACCCTAACCGTACCCCGACCGGGGACCCTCCACCGCAACCTAAGCCTGCCTCGAACCCCAACCCTGCAATGGAGCCGCCTTCTGGCATGGGCCCTCACTTCAGCCCTCGAGGGAGATCACGAGACTGGAGTCGATTCAGCCCTGGCCACGATCCTGGACCAAACCCTAACCCTAGCTAAGGCTCCCTCCCCATGGGGACCCCATGCCAAAGTCTGACAAGACCACGCGCCTGGGGTCCAGAGGCGGTGCGGGCTGACTCGGCATGGAAGCTGCAAGCTCACCATGTGGTTTCCCAGGCCCGTGTGCAGCTGACCGAGAGGATTCCGGAGGCCTCCTCGAACAGGGGCCGATCGACGTCTGTGGCCTTGGCAGCCAAAGACGGATCCTGACCGGCACGGTCCCTTGTGCCCTCAACTCAGGCCTTCGGGAAGACCACTGCCCTGCTGTGGGTTCGGCGCCTGGAGCCTCCTGGGACCTAACCCTAACCCTAAACCCACACCGAACGGGGACCCTCCACCGAAACCTAAGCCGGCCTCGAACCCTAACCCTGCACTTGAGCCGCCTTGCTGCATGGGCCCTCACTTCAGCCCTCGAGGGAGATCACGAGACCGGAGTCGCTTCGGCCCTGGCCACGTCCCTGGACAGAACCCTAACCCTAGCTAAGGCTCTCTCCCCAAGAGGACCCAATGCCAACGTCTGACAACACCACGCGCCTGGGGTCCGGAAGAGGTGCAGGCTGACTCGGCATGTAACCTGGAAGCGCACCATGTCGTTTCCCAGGCCCGGCTGCAGCTGCCGAGAGGATTCCGGAGGCCTCCTCGAACCGGGGCCCAATCACGTGTGTGGCCTTGGCAGCCATAGACGGATCCTGACCGGCATGGTCCCTTGTGCCCTCAACTCAGCCCTTGGGGGAGACCACTGCCCTGCTGTGGTTTGGGCGCCTGGAGCCTCCTGGGACCTAACCCTAACCCTAACCGTACCCCGAACCGGGACCCTCCACCGCAACCTAAGCCTGCGTCGAACCCTAACCCTGCAATGGAGCCGCCTTCTGGCATGGGCCCTCACTTCAGCCCTCGAGGGAGATCACGAGACTGGAGTCGATTCAGCCCTGGCCACGTCCCTGGACCAAACTCTAACCCTAGCTAAGGCTCCCTCCCCATGGGGACCCCATGCCAAAGTCTGACAAGACCACGCGCCTGGGGTCCAGAGGCGGTGCGGGCTGACTCGGCATGGAAGCTGCAAGCTCACCATGTGGTTTCCCAGGCCCGTGTGCAGCTGACCGAGAGGATTCCGGAGGCCTCCTCGAACAGGGGCCGATCGACATCTGTGGCCTTGGCAGCCAAAGACGGATCCTGACCGGCACGGTCCCTTGTGCCCTCAACTCAGGCCTTCGGGAAGACCACTGCCCTGCTGTGGGTTCGGCGCCTGGAGCCTCCTGGGACCTAACCCTAACCCTAACCCCACACCAAACGGGGACCCTCCACCGAAACCTAAGCCGGCCTCGACCCCTAACCCTGTACTTGAGCCGCCTTGCTGCATGGGCCCTCATTTCAGCCCTCGAGGGAGATCACGAGACCGGAGTCGCTTCGGCCCTGGCCACGTCCCTGGACCGAACCCTAACCCTAGCTAAGGCTCTCTCCCCAAGAGGACCCAATGCCAACGTCTGACAACACCACGCGCCTGGGGTCCGGAAGAGGTGCAGGCTGACTCGCCATGGAACCTGGAAGCGCACCATGTCGTTTCCCAGGCCCGGCTGCAGCTGCCGAGAGGATTCCGGAGGCCTCCTCGACCAGGGGCCCAATCACGTGTGTGGCCTTGGCAGCCAAAGACGGATCCTGACCGGCACGGTCCCTTGTGCCCTCAACTCAGCCCTTGGGGGAGACCACTGCCCTGCTGTGGGTTGGGCGCCTGGAGCCTCCTGGGACCTAACCCTAACCCTAACCGTACCCCGAACCGGGACCCTCCACCGCAACCTAAGCCTGCCTCGAACCCTAACCCTGCAATGGAGCCGCCTTCTGGCATGGGCCCTCACTTCAGCCCTCGAGGGAGATCACGAGACTGGAGTCGATTCAGCCCTGGCCACGTCCCTGGACCAAACCCTAACCCTAGCTAAGGCTCCCTCCCCATGGGGACCCCATGCCAAAGTCTGACAAGACCACGCGCCTGGGGTCCAGAGGCGGTGCGGGCTGACTCGGCATGGAAGCTACAAGCTCACCATGTGGTTTCCCAGGCCCGTGTGCAGCTGACCGAGAGGATTCCGGAGGCCTCCTCGAACAGGGGCCGATCGACGTCTGTGGCCTTGGCAGCCAAAGACGGATCCTGACCGGCACGGTCCCTTGTGCCCTCAACTCAGGCCTTCGGGAAGACCACTGCCCTGCTGTGGGTTCGGCGCCTGGGGTCTCCTAGGACCTAACCCTAACCCTAACCCCACACCGAACGGGGACCCTCCACCGAAACCTAAGCCGGCCTCGACCCCTAACCCTGTACTTGAGCCGCCTTGCTGCATGGGCCCTCACTTCAGCCCTCGAGGGAGATCACGAGACCGGAGTCGCTTCGGCCCTGGCCACGTCCCTGGACCAAACCCTAACCCTAGCTAAGGCTCTCTCCCCAAGAGGACCCAATGCCAACGTCTGACAACACCACGCGCCTGGGGTCCGGAAGAGGTGCAGGCTGACTCGCCATGGAACCTGGAAGCGCACCATGTCGTTTCCCAGGCCCGGCTACAGCTGCCGAGAGGATTCCGGAGACCTCCTCGACCAGGGGCCCAATCACGTGTGTGGCCTTGGCAGCCAAAGACGGATCCTGACCGGCACGGTCCCTTGTGCCCTCAACTTAGCCCTTCGGGGAGACCACTGCCCTGCTGTGGGTTGGGCGCCTGGAGCCTCCTGGGACCTAACCCTAACCCTAACCGTACCCCGAACCGGGACCCTCCACCGCAACCTAAGCCTGCCTCGAACCCCAACCCTGCAATGGAGCCGCCTTCTGGCATGGGCCCTCACTTCAGCCCTCGAGGGAGATCACGAGACTGGAGTCGATTCAGCCCTGGCCACGTCCCTGGACCAAACCCTAACCCTAGCTAAGGCTCCCTCCCCATGGGGACCCCATGCCAAAGTCTGACAAGACCACGCGCCTGGGGTCCAGAGGCGGTGCGGGCTGACTCGGCATGGAAGCTGCAAGCTCACCATGTGGTTTCCCAGGCCCGTGTGCAGCTGACCGAGAGGATTCCGGAGGCCTCCTCGAACAGGGGCCGATCGACGTCTGTGGCCTTGGCAGCCAAAGACGGATCCTGACCGGCACGGTCCCTTGTGCCCTCAAATCAGGCCTTCGGGAAGACCACTGCCCTGCTGTGGGTTCGGCGCCTGGAGCCTCCTGGGACCTAACCCTAACCCTAACCCCACACCGAACGGGGACCCTCCACCGAAACCTAAGCCGGCCTCGACCCCTAACCCTGTACTTGAGCCGCCTTGCTGCATGGGCCCTCATTTCAGCCCTCGAGGGAGATCACGAGACCGGAGTCGCTTCGGCCCTGGCCACGTCCCTGGACCGAACCCTAACCCTAGCTAAGGCTCTCTCCCCAAGAGGACCCAATGCCAACGTCTGACAACACCACGCGCCTGGGGTCCGGAAGAGGTGCAGGCTGACTCGCCATGGAACCTGGAAGCGCACCATGTCGTTTCCCAGGCCCGGCTGCAGCTGCCGAGAGGATTCCGGAGGCCTCCTCGACCAGGGGCCCAATCACGTGTGTGGCCTTGGCAGCCAAAGACGGATCCTGACCGGCACGGTCCCTTGTGCCCTCAACTCAGCCCTTGGGGGAGACCACTGCCCTGCTGTGGGTTGGGCGCCTGGAGCCTCCTGGGACCTAACCCTAACCCTAACCGTACCCCGAACCGGGACCCTCCACCGCAACCTAAGCCTGCCTCGAACCCCAACCCTGCAATGGAGCCGCCTTCTGGCATGGGCCCTCACTTCAGCCCTCGAGGGAGATCACGAGACTGGAGTCGATTCAGCCCTGGCCACGTCCCTGGACCAAACCCTAACCCTAGCTAAGGCTCCCTCCCCATGGGGACCCCATGCCAAAGTCTGACAAGACCACGCGCCTGGGGTCCAGAGGCGGTGCGGGCTGACTCGGCATGGAAGCTGCAAGCTCACCATGTGGTTTCCCAGGCCCGTGTGCAGCTGACCGAGAGGATTCCGGAGGCCTCCTCGAACAGGGGCCGATCGACGTCTGTGGCCTTGGCCGCCAAAGACGGATCCTGACCGGCACGGTCCCTTGTGCCCTCAACTCAGGCCTTCTGGAAGACCACTGCCCTGCTGTGGGTTCGGCGCCTGGAGCCTCCTGGGACTTAACCCTAACCCTAACCCCACACCGAACGGGGGACCCTCCACCGAAACCTAAGCCGGCCTCGACCCCTAACCCTGTACTTGAGCCGCCTTGCTGCATGGGCCCTCACTTCAGCCCTCGAGGGAGATCACGAGACCGGAGTCGCTTCGGCCCTGGCCACGTCCCTGGCCCGAACCCTAACCCTAGCTAAGGCTCTCTCCCCAAGAGGACCCAATGCCAACTTCTGACAACACCACGCGCCTGGGGTCTGGAAGAGGTGCAGGCTGACTCGGCATGGAACCTGGAAGCGCACCATGTCGTTTCCCAGGCCCGGCTGCAGCTGCCGAGAGGATTCCGGAGGCCTCCTCGACCAGGGGCCCAATCACGTGTGTGGCCTTGGCAGCCAAAGACGGATCCTGACCGGCACGGTCCCTTGTGCCCTCAACTCAGCCCTTGGGGGAGACCACTGCCCTGCTGTGGTTTGGGCGCCTGGAGCCTCCTGGGACCTAACCCTAACCCTAACCGTACCCCGAACCGGGACCCTCCACCGCAACCTAAGCCTGCCTCGAACCCTAACCCTGCAATGGAGCCGCCTTCTGGCATGGGCCCTCACTTCAGCCCTCGAGGGAGATCACGAGACTGGAGTCGATTCAGCCCTGGCCACGTCCCTGGACCAAACCCTAACCCTAGCTAAGGCTCCCTCCCCATGGGGACCCCATGCCAAAGTCTGACAAGACCACGCGCCTGGGGTCCAGAGGCGGTGCGGGCTGACTCGGCATGGAAGCTACAAGCTCACCATGTGGTTTCCCAGGCCCGTGTGCAGCTGACCGAGAGGATTCCGGAGGCCTCCTCGAACAGGGGCCGATCGACGTCTGTGGCCTTGGCAGCCAAAGACGGATCCTGACCGGCACGGTCCCTTGTGCCCTCAACTCAGGCCTTCGGGAAGACCACTGCCCTGCTGTGGGTTCGGCGCCTGGAGTCTCCTAGGACCTAACCCTAACCCTAACCCCACACCGAACGGGGACCCTCCACCGAAACCTAAGCCGGCCTCGACCCCTAACCCTGTACTTGAGCCGCCTTGCTGCATGGGCCCTCACTTCAGCCCTCGAGGGAGATCACGAGACCGGAGTCGCTTCGGCCCTGGCCACGTCCCTGGACCAAACCCTAACCCTAGCTAAGGCTCTCTCCCCAAGAGGACCCAATGCCAACGTCTGACAACACCACGCGCCTGGGGTCCGGAAGAGGTGCAGGCTGACTCGCCATGGAACCTGGAAGCGCACCATGTCGTTTCCCAGGCCCGGCTACAGCTGCCGAGTGGATTCCGGAGACCTCCTCGACCAGGGGCCCAATCACGTGTGTGGCCTTGGCAGCCAAAGACGGATCCTGACCGGCACGGTCCCTTGTGCCCTCAACTTAGCCCTTCGGGGAGACCACTGCCCTGCTGTGGGTTGGGCGCCTGGAGCCTCCTGGGACCTAACCCTAACCCTAACCGTACCCCGAACCGGGACCCTCCACCGCAACCTAAGCCTGCCTCGAACCCCAACCCTGCAATGGAGCCGCCTTCTGGCATGGGCCCTCACTTCAGCCCTCGAGGGAGATCACGAGACTGGAGTCGATTCAGCCCTGGCCACGTCCCTGGACCAAACCCTAACCCTAGCTAAGGCTCCCTCCCCATGGGGACCCCATGCCAAAGTCTGACAAGACCACGCGCCTGGGGTCCAGAGGCGGTGCGGGCTGACTCGGCATGGAAGCTGCAAGCTCACCATGTGGTTTCCCAGGCCCGTGTGCAGCTGACCGAGAGCATTCCGGAGGCCTCCTCGAACAGGGGCCGATCGACGTCTGTGGCCTTGGCAGCCAAAGACGGATCCTGACCGGCACGGTCCCTTGTGCCCTCAACTCAGGCCTTCGGGAAGACCACTGCCCTGCTGTGGGTTCGGCGCCTGGAGCCTCCTGGGACCTAACCCTAACCCTAACCCCACACCGAACGGGGACCCTCCACCGAAACCTAAGCCGGCCTCGACCCCTAACCCTGCACTTGAGCCGCCTTGCTGCATGGGCCCTCACTTCAGCCCTCGAGGGAGATCACGAGACCGGAGTCGCTTCGGCCCTGGCCACGTCCCTGGACCGAACCCTAACCCTAGCTAAGGCTCTCTCCCCAAGAGGATCCAATGCCAACGTCTGACAACATCACGCGCCTGGGGTCCGGAAGAGGTGCAGGCTGACTCGGCATGGAACCTGGAAGCGCACCATGTCGTTTCCCAGGCCCGACTGCAGCTGCCGAGAGGATTCCGGAGGCCTCCTCGACCAGGGGCCCAATCACGTGTGTGGCCGTGGCAGGCAAAGACGGATCCTGACCGCCACGGTCTCTTGTGCACTCAACTCAGCCCTTCGGGGGGACCACTGCCCTGCTGTGGTTTCGGCGCCTGGAGCCTCCTGGGACCTAACCCTAACCCTGACAGTACCCCGAACCGGGACCCTCCACCGCAACCTAAGCCTGCCTTGAACCCTAACCCTGCAATGGAGCCGCCTTCTGGCATGGGCCCTCACTTCAGCCCTCGAGGGAGATCACGAGACTGGAGTCAATTCAGCCCTGGCCACGTCCCTGGACCAAACCCTAACCCTAGCTAAGGCTCCCTCCCCATGGGGACCCCATGCCAAAGTCTGACAAGACCACGCGCCTGGGGTCCAGAGGCGGTGCGGGCTGCCTCGGCATGGAAGCTGCAAGCTCACCATGTGGTTTCCCAGGCCCGTGTGCAGCTGACCGAGAGGATTCCGGAGGCCTCCTCGAACAGGGGCCGATCGACGTCTGTGGCCTTGGCAGCCAAAGACGGATCCTGACCGGCACGGTCCCTTGTGCCCTCAACTCAGGCCTTCGGGAAGACCACTGCCCTGCTGTGGGTTCGGCGCCTGGAGCCTCCTGGGACCTAACCCTAACCCTAACCCCACACCGAACGGTGACCCTCCACCGAAACCTAAGCCGGCCTCGACCCCTAACCCTGTACTTGAGCCGCCTTGCTGCATGGGCCCTCACTTCAGCCCTCTAGGGAGATCACGAGACCGGAGTCGCTTCGGCCCTGGCCACGTCCCTGGACCGAACCCTAACCCTAGCTAAGGCTCTCTCCCCAAGAGGACCCAATGCCAACGTCTGACAACACCACGCGCCTGGGGTCCGGAAGAGGTGCAGGCTGACTCGGCATGGAACCTGGAAGCGCACCATGTCGTTTCCCAGGCCCGGCTGCAGCTGCCGAGAGGATTCCGGAGGCCTCCTCGACCAGGGGCCCAATCACATGTGTGGCCTTGGCAGCCATAGATGGATCCTGACCGGCACGGTCTCTTGTGCCCTCAACTCAGCCCTTGGGGGAGACCACTGCCCTGCTGTGGTTTGGGCGCCTGGAGCCTCCTGGGACCTAACCCTAACCCTAACCGTACCCCGAACAGGGACCCTCCACCGCAACCTAAGCCTGCCTCGAACCCCAACCCTGCAATGGAGCCGCCTTCTGGCATGGGCCCTCACTTCAGCCCTCGAGGGAGATCACGAGACTGGAGTCGATTCAGCCCTGGCCACGTCCCTGGACCAAACCCTAACCCTAGCTAAGCCTCCCTCCCCATGGGGACCCCATGCCAAAGTCTGACAAGACCACGCGCCTGGGGTCCAGAGGCGGTGCGGGCTGACTCGGCATGGAAGCTGCAAGCTCACCATGTGGTTTCCCAGGCCCGTGTGCAGCTGACCGAGAGGATTCCGGAGGCCTCCTCGAACAGGGGCCGATCGACGTCTGTGGCCTTGGCAGCCAAAGACGGATCCTGACCGGCACGGTCCCTTGTGCCCTCAACTCAGGCCTTCGGGAAGACCACTGCCCTGCTGTGGGTTCGGCGCCTGGAGCCTCCTGGGACCTAACCCTAACCCTAACCCCACACCGAACGGGGACCCTCCACCGAAACCTAAGCCGGCCTCGAACCCTAACCCTGCACTTGAGCCGCCTTGCTGCATGGGCCCTCACTTCAGCCCTCGAGGGAGATCACGAGACCGGAGTCGCTTCGGCCCTGGCCACGTCCCTGGACCGAACCCTAACCCTAGCTAAGGCTCTCTCCCCAAGAGGACCCAATGCCAACGTCTGACAACACCACGCGCCTGGGGTCCGGAAGAGGTGCAGGCTGACTCGGCATGGAACCTGGAAGCGCACCATGTCGTTTCCCAGGCCCGGCTGCAGCTGCCGAGAGGACCGGAGGCCTCCTCGACCAGGGGCCCAATCACGTGTGTGGCCTTGGCAGCCAAAGACGGATCCTGACCGGCACGGTCCCTTGTGCCCTCAACTCAGCCCTTGGGGGAGACCACTGCCCTGCTGTGGGTTGGGCGCCTGGAGCCTCCTGGGACCTAACCCTAACCCTAACCGTACCCCGACCGGGACCCTCCACCGCAACCTAAGCCTGCCTCGAACCCCAACCCTGCAATGGAGCCGCCTTCTGGCATGGGCCCTCACTTCAGCCCTCGAGGGAGATCACGAGACTGGAGTCGATTCAGCCCTGTCCACGATCCTGGACCAAACCCTAACCCTAGCTAAGGCTCCCGCCCCATGGGGACCCCATGCCAAAGTCTGACAAGACCACGCGCCTGGGGTCCAGAGGCGGTGCGGGCTGACTCGGCATGGAAGCTGCAAGCTCACCATGTGGTTTCCCAGGCCCGTGTGCAGCTGACCGAGAGCATTCCGGAGGCCTCCTCGAACAGGGGCCGATCGACGTCTGTGGCCTTGGCAGCCAAAGACGGATCCTGACCGGCACGGTCCCTTGTGCCCTCAACTCAGGCCTTCGGGAAGACCACTGCCCTGCTGTGGGTTCGGCGCCTGGAGCCTCCTGGGACCTAACCCTAACCCTAACCCCACACCGAACGGGGAACCTCCACCGAAACCTAAGCCGGCCTCGACACCTAACCCTGCACTTGAGCCGCCTTGCTGCATGGGCCCTCACTTCAGCCCTCGAGGGAGATCACGAGACCGGAGTCGCTTCGGCCCTGGCCACGTCCCTGGACCGAACCCTAACCCTAGCTAAGGCTCTCTCCCCAAGAGGACCCAATGCCAACGTCTGACAACACCACGCGCCTGGGGTCCGGAAGAGGTGCAGGCTGACTCGGCATGGAACCTGGAAGCGCACCATGTCGTTTCCCAGGCCCGGCTGCAGCTGCCGAGAGGATTCCGGAGGCCTCCTCGACCAGGGGCCCAATCACGTGTGTGGCCTTGGCAGCCATAGACGGATCCTGACCGGCACGGTCCCTTGTGCCCTCAACTCAGCCCTTGGGGGAGACCACTGCCCTGCTGTGGGTTGGGCGCCTGGAGCCTCCTGGGACCTAACCCTAACCCTAACCGTACCCCGAACCGGGACCCTCCACCGCAACCTAAGCCTGCCTCGAACCCCAACCCTGCAATGGAGCCGCCTTCTGGCATGGGCCCTCACTTCAGCCCTCGAGGGAGATCACGAGACTGGAGTCGATTCAGCCCTGGCCACGTCCCTGGACCAAACCCTAACCCTAGCTAAGGCTCCCTCCCCATGGGGACCCCATGCCAAAGTCTGACAAGACCACGCGCCTGGGGTCCAGAGGCGGTGCGGGCTGACTCGGCATGGAAGCTGCAAGCTCACCATGTGGTTTCCCAGGCCCGTGTGCAGCTGACCGAGAGGATTCCGGAGGCCTCCTCGAACAGGGGCCGATCGACGTCTGTGGCCTTGGCAGCCAAAGACGGATCCTGACCGGCACGGTCCCTTGTGCCCTCAACTCAGGCCTTCGGGAAGACCACTGCCCTGCTGTGGGTTCGGCGCCTGGAGCCTCCTGGGACCTAACCCTAACCCTAACCCCACACCGAACGGGGACCCTCCACCGAAACCTAAGCCGGCCTCGACCCCTAACCCTGCACTTGAGCCGCCTTGCTGCATGGGCCCTCACTTCAGCCCTTGAGGGAGATCACGAGACCGGAGTCGCTTCGGCCCTGGCCACGTCCCTGGACCGAACCCTAACCCTAGCTAAGGCTCTCTCCCCAAGAGGACCCAATGCCAACGTCTGACAACACCACGCGCCTGGGGTCCGGAAGAGGTGCAGGCTGACTCGGCATGGAACCTGGAAGCGCACCATGTCGTTTCCCAGGCCCGGCTGCAGCTGCCGAGAGGATTCCGGAGGCCTCCTCGACCAGGGGCCCAATCACGTGTGTGGCCTTGGCAGCCATAGACGGATCCTGACCGGCACGGTCCCTTGTGCCCTCAACTCAGCCCTTGGGGGAGACCACTGCCCTGCTGTGGGTTGGGCGCCTGGAGCCTCCTGGGACCTAACCCTAACCCTAACCGTACCCCGAACCGGGACCCTCCACCGCAACCTAAGCCTGCCTCGAACCCCAACCCTGCAATGGAGCCGCCTTCTGGCATGGGCCCTCACTTCAGCCCTCGAGGGAGATCACGAGACTGGAGTCGATTCAGCCCTGGCCACGTCCCTGGACCAAACCCTAACCCTAGCTAAGGCTCCCTCCCCATGGGGACCCCATGCCAAAGTCTGACAAGACCACGCGCCTGGGGTCCAGAGGCGGTGCGGGCTGACTCGGCATGGAAGCTGCAAGCTCACCATGTGGTTTCCCAGGCCCGTGTGCAGCTGACCGAGAGGATTCCGGAGGCCTCCTCGAACAGGGGCCGATCGACGTCTGTGGCCTTGGCAGCCAAAGACGGATCCTGACCGGCACGGTCCCTTGTGCCCTCAACTCAGGCCTTCGGGAAGACCACTGCCCTGCTGTGGGTTCGGCGCCTGGAGCCTCCTGGGACCTAACCCTAACCCTAACCCCACACCGAACGGGGACCCTCCACCGAAACCTAAGCCGGCCTCGACCCCTAACCCTGTACTTGAGCCGCCTTGCTGCATGGGCCCTCACTTCAGCCCTCGAGGGAGATCACGAGACCGGAGTCGCTTCGGCCCTGGCCACGTCCCTGGACCGAACCCTAACCCTAGCTAAGGCTCTCTCCCCAAGAGGACCCAATGCCAACGTCTGACAACACCACGCGCCTGGGGTCCGGAAGACGTGCAGGCTGACTCGGCATGGAACCTGGAAGCGCACCATGTCGTTTCCCAGGCCCGGCTGCAGCTGCCGAGAGGATTCCGGAGGCCTCCTCGACCAGGGGCCCAATCACGTGTGTGGCCTTGGCAGCCAAAGACGGATCCTGACCGGCACGGTCCCTTGTGCCCTCAACTCAGCCCTTCGGGGGGACCACTGCCCTGCTGTGGTTTCGGCGCCTGGAGCCTCCTGGGACGTAACCCTAACCCTAACCGTACCCCGAACCGGGACCCTCCACCGCAACCTAAGCCTGCCTCGAACCCCAACCCTGCAATGGAGCCGCCTTCTGGCATGGGCCCTCACTTCAGCCCTCGAGGGAGATCACGAGACTGGAGTCGATTCAGCCCTGGCCACGTCCCTGGACCAAACCCTAACCCTAGCTAAGGCTCCCTCCCCATGGGGACCCCATGCCAAAGTCTGACAAGACCACGCGCCTGGGGTCCAGAGGCGGTGCGGGCTGACTCGGCATGGAAGCTGCAAGCTCACCATGTGGTTTCCCAGGCCCGTGTGCAGCTGACCGAGAGGATTCCGGAGGCCTCCTCGAACAGGGGCCGATCGACGTCTGTGGCCTTGGCAGCCAAAGACGGATCCTGACCGGCACGGTCCCTTGTGCCCTCAACTCAGGCCTTCGGGAAGACCACTGCCCTGCTGTGGGTTCGGCGCTTGGAGCCTCCTGGGACCTAACCCTAACCCTAACCCCACACCGAACGGGGAACCTCCACCGAAACCTAAGCCGGCCTCGACCCCTAACCCTGCACTTGAGCCGCCTTGCTGCATGGGCCCTCACTTCAGCCCTCGAGGGAGATCACGAGACCGGAGTCGCTTCGGCCCTGGCCACGTCCCTGGACCGAACCCTAACCCTAGCTAAGGCTCTCTCCCCAAGAGGACCCAATGCCAACGTCTGACAACACCACGCGCCTGGGGTCCGGAAGAGGTGCAGGCTGACTCGGCATGGAACCTGGAAGCGCACCATGTCGTTTCCCAGGCCCGGCTGCAGCTGCCGAGAGGATTCCGGAGGCCTCCTGGACCAGGGGCCCAATCACGTGTGTGGCCTTGGCAGCCAAAGACGGATCCTGACCGGCACGGTCCCTTGTGCCCTCAACTCAGCCCTTGGGGGAGACCACTGCCCTGCTGTGGTTTGGGCGCCTGGAGCCTCCTGGGACCTAACCCTAACCCTAACCGTACCCCGAACCGGGACCCTTCACCGCAACCTAAGACTGCCTCAAACCCCAACCCTGCAATGGAGCCGCCTTCTGGCATGGGCCCTCACTTCAGCCCTCGAGGGAGATCACGAGACTGGAGTCGATTCAGCCCTGGCCACGTCCCTGGACCAAACCCTAACCCTAGCTAAGGCTCCCTCCCCATGGGGACCCCATGCCAAAGTCTGACAAGACCACGCGCCTGGGGTCCAGAGGCGGTGCGGGCTGACTCGGCATGGAAGCTGCAAGCTCACCATGTGGTTTCCCAGGCCCGTGTGCAGCTGACCGAGAGGATTCCGGAGGCCTCCTCGAACAGGGGCCGATCGACGTCTGTGGCCTTGGCAGCCAAAGACGGATCCTGACCGGCACGGTCCCTTGTGCCCTCAACTCAGGCCTTCGGGAAGACCACTGCCCTGCTGTGGGTTCGGCGCCTGGAGCCTCCTGGGACCTAACCCTAACCCTAACCCCACACCGAACGGGGACCCTCCACCGAAACCTAAGCCGGCCTCGACCCCTAACCCTGCACTTGAGCCGCCTTGCTGCATGGGCCCTCACTTCAGCCCTCGAGGGAGATCACGAGACCGGAGTCGCTTCGGCCCTGGCCACGTCCCTGGACCGAACCCTAACCCTAGCTAAGGCTCTCTCCCCAAGAGGACCCAATGCCAACGTCTGACAACACCACGCGCCTGGGGTCCGGAAGAGGTGCAGGCTGACTCGGCATGGAACCTGGAAGCGCACCATGTCGTTTCCCAGGCCCGGCTGCAGCTGCCGAGAGGATTCCGGAGGCCTCCTCGACCAGGGGCCCAATCACGTGTGTGGCCTTGGCAGCCATAGACGGATCCTGACCGGCACGGTCCCTTGTGCCCTCAACTCAGCCCTTGGGGGAGACCACTGCCCTGCTGTGGTTTGGGCGCCTGGAGCCTCCTGGGACCTAACCCTAACCCTAACCGTACCCCGAACCGGGACCCTCCACCGCAACCTAAGCTTGCCTCGAACCCCAACCCTGCAATGGAGCCGCCTTCTGGCATGGGCCCTCACTTCAGCCCTCGAGGGAGATCACGAGACTGGAGTCGATTCAGCCCTGGCCACGTCCCTGGACCAAACCCTAACCCTAGCTAAGGCTCCCTCCCCATGGGGACCCCATGCCAAAGTCTGACAAGACCACGCGCCTGGGGTCCAGAGGCGGTGCGGGCTGACTCGGCATGGAAGCTGCAAGCTCACCATGTGGTTTCCCAGGCCCGTGTGCAGCTGACCGAGAGGATTCCGGAGGCCTCCTCGAACAGGGGCCGATCGACGTCTGTGGCCTTGGCAGCCAAAGACGGATCCTGACCGGCACGGTCCCTTGTGCCCTCAACTCAGGCCTTCGGGAAGACCACTGCCCTGCTGTGGGTTCGGCGCCTGGAGCCTCCTGGGACCTAACCCTAACCCTAACCCCACACGAACGGGGACCCTCCACCGAAACCTAAGCCGGCCTCGACCCCTAACCCTGTACTTGAGCCGCCTTGCTGCATGGGCCCTCACTTCAGCCCTCGAGGGAGATCACGAGACCGGAGTCGCTTCGGCCCTGGCCACGTCCCTGGACCGAACCCTAACCCTAGCTAAGACTCTCTCCCCAACAGGACCCAATGCCATCGTCTGACAACACCACGCGCCTGGGGTCCGGAAGAGGTGCAGGCTGACTCGGCATGGAACCTGGAAGCGCACCATGTCGTTTCCCAGGCCCGGCTGCAGCTGCCGAGAGGATTCCGGAGGCCTCCTCGACCAGGGGCCCAATCACGTGTGTGGCCTTGGAAGCCAAAGACGGATCCTGACCGGCACGGTCCCTTGTGCCCTCAACTCAGCCCTTCGGGGGGACCACTGCCCTGCTGTGGTTTCGGCGCCTGGAGCCTCCTGGGACGTAACCCTAACCCTAACCGTACCCCGAACCGGGACCCTCCACCGCAACCTAAGCCTGCCTCGAACCCTAACCGTGCAATGGAGCCGCCTTCTGGCATGGGCCCTCACTTCAGCCCTCGAGGGAGATCACGAGACTGGAGTCGATTCAGCCCTGGCCACGTCCCTGGACCAAACCCTAACCCTAGCTAAGGCTCCCTCCCCATGGGGACCCCATGCCAAAGTCTGACAAGACCACGCGCCTGGGGTCCAGAGGCGGTGCGGGCTGACTCGGCATGGAAGCTGCAAGCTCACCATGTGGTTTCCCAGGCCCGTGTGCAGCTGACCGAGAGGATTCCGGAGGCCTCCTCGAACAGGGGCCGATCGACGTCTGTGGCCTTGGCAGCCAAAGACGGATCCTAACCGGCACGGTCCCTTGTGCCCTCAACTCAGGCCTTCGGGAAGACCACGGCCCTGCTGTGGGTTCGGCGCCTGGAGCCTCCTGGGACCTAACCCTAACCCTAACCCCACACCGAACGGGGACCCTCCACCGAAACCTAAGCCGGCCTCGACCCCTAACCCTGCACTTGAGCCGCCTTGCTGCATGGGCCCTCACTTCAGCCCTCGAGGGAGATCACGAGACCGGAGTCGCTTCGGCCCTGGCCACGTCCCTGGACCGAACCCTAACCCTAGCTAAGGCTCTCTCCCCAAGAGGACCCAATGCCAACGTCTGACAACACCACGCGCCTGGGGTCCGGAAGAGGTGCAGGCTGACTCGGCATGGAACCTGGAAGCGCACCATGTCGTTTCCCAGGCCCGGCTGCAGCTGCCGAGAGGATTCCGGAGGCCTCCTGGACCAGGGGCCCAATCACGTGTGTGGCCTTGGCAGCCAAAGACGGATCCTGACCGGCACGGTCCCTTGTGCCCTCAACTCAGCCCTTGGGGGAGACCACTGCCCTGCTGTGGGTTGGGCGCCTGGAGCCTCCTGGGACCTAACCCTAACCCTAACCGTTCCCCGAACCGGGCCCCTCCACCGCAACCTAAGCCTGCCTCGAACCCCAACCCTGCAATGGAGCCGCCTTCTGGCATGGGCCCTCACTTCAGCCCTCGAGGGAGATCACGAGACTGGAGTCGATTCAGCCCTGGCCACGTCCCTGGACCAAACCCTAACCCTAGCTAAGGCTCCCTCCCCATGGGGACCCCATGCCAAAGTCTGACAAGACCACGCGCCTGGGGTCCAGAGGCGGTGCGGGCTGACTCGGCATGGAAGCTGCAAGCTCACCATGTGGTTTCCCAGGCCCGTGTGCAGCTGACCGAGAGGATTCCGGAGGCCTCCTTGAACAGGGGCCGATCGACGTCTGTGGCCTTGGCAGCCAAAGACGGATCCTGACCGGCACGGTCCCTTGTGCCCTCAACTCAGGCCTTCGGGAAGACCACTGCCCTGCTGTGTGTTCGGCGCCTGGAGCCTCCTGGGACCTAACCCTAACCCTAACCCCACACCGAACGGGGACCCTCCACCGAAACCTAAGCCGGCCTCGACCCCTAACCCTGCACTTGAGCCGCCTTGCTGCATGGGCCCTCACTTCAGCCCTCGAGGGAGATCACGAGACCGGAGTCGCTTCGGCCCTGGCCACGTCCCTGGACCGAACCCTAACCCTAGCTAAGGCTCTCTCCCCAAGAGGACCCAATGCCAACGTCTGACAACACCACGCGCCTGGGGTCCGGAAGAGGTGCAGGCTGACTCGGCATGGAACCTGGAAGCGCACCATGTCGTTTCCCAGGCCCGGCTGCAGCTGCCGAGAGGATTCCGGAGGCCTCCTGGACCAGGGGCCCAATCACGTGTGTGGCCTTGGCAGCCAAAGACGGATCCTGACCGGCACGGTCCCTTGTGCCCTCAACTCAGCCCTTGGGGGAGACCACTGCCCTGCTGTGGTTTGGGCGCCTGGAGCCTCCTGGGACCTAACCCTAACCCTAACCGTACCCCGAACCGGGACCCTTCACCGCAACCTAAGACTGCCTCAAACCCCAACCCTGCAATGGAGCCGCCTTCTGGCATGGGCCCTCACTTCAGCCCTCGAGGGAGATCACGAGACTGGAGTCGATTCAGCCCTGGCCACGTCCCTGGACCAAACCCTAACCCTAGCTAAGGCTCCCTCCCCATGGGGACCCCATGCCAAAGTCTGACAAGACCACGCGCCTGGGGTCCAGAGGCGGTGCGGGCTGACTCGGCATGGAAGCTGCAAGCTCACCATGTGGTTTCCCAGGCCCGTGTGCAGCTGACCGAGAGGATTCCGGAGGCCTCCTCGAACAGGGGCCGATCGACGTCTGTGGCCTTGGCAGCCAAAGACGGATCCTGACCGGCACGGTCCCTTGTGCCCTCAACTCAGGCCTTCGGGAAGACCACTGCCCTGCTGTGGGTTCGGCGCCTGGAGCCTCCTGGGACCTAACCCTAACCCTAACCCCACACCGAACGGGGACCCTCCACCGAAACCTAAGCCGGCCTCGACCCCTAACCCTGCACTTGAGCCGCCTTGCTGCATGGGCCCTCACTTCAGCCCTCGAGGGAGATCACGAGACCGGAGTCGCTTCGGCCCTGGCCACGTCCCTGGACCGAACCCTAACCCTAGCTAAGGCTCTCTCCCCAAGAGGACCCAATGCCAACGTCTGACAACACCACGCGCCTGGGGTCCGGAAGAGGTGCAGGCTGACTCGGCATGGAACCTGGAAGCGCACCATGTCGTTTCCCAGGCCCGGCTGCAGCTGCCGAGAGGATTCCGGAGGCCTCCTCGACCAGGGGCCCAATCACGTGTGTGGCCTTGGCAGCCATAGACGGATCCTGACCGGCACGGTCCCTTGTGCCCTCAACTCAGCCCTTGGGGGAGACCACTGCCCTGCTGTGGTTTGGGCGCCTGGAGCCTCCTGGGACCTAACCCTAACCCTAACCGTACCCCGAACCGGGACCCTCCACCGCAACCTAAGCTTGCCTCGAACCCCAACCCTGCAATGGAGCCGCCTTCTGGCATGGGCCCTCACTTCAGCCCTCGAGGGAGATCACGAGACTGGAGTCGATTCAGCCCTGGCCACGTCCCTGGACCAAACCCTAACCCTAGCTAAGGCTCCCTCCCCATGGGGACCCCATGCCAAAGTCTGACAAGACCACGCGCCTGGGGTCCAGAGGCGGTGCGGGCTGACTCGGCATGGAAGCTGCAAGCTCACCATGTGGTTTCCCAGGCCCGTGTGCAGCTGACCGAGAGGATTCCGGAGGCCTCCTCGAACAGGGGCCGATCGACGTCTGTGGCCTTGGCAGCCAAAGACGGATCCTGACCGGCACGGTCCCTTGTGCCCTCAACTCAGGCCTTCGGGAAGACCACTGCCCTGCTGTGGGTTCGGCGCCTGGAGCCTCCTGGGACCTAACCCTAACCCTAACCCCACACGAACGGGGACCCTCCACCGAAACCTAAGCCGGCCTCGACCCCTAACCCTGTACTTGAGCCGCCTTGCTGCATGGGCCCTCACTTCAGCCCTCGAGGGAGATCACGAGACCGGAGTCGCTTCGGCCCTGGCCACGTCCCTGGACCGAACCCTAACCCTAGCTAAGACTCTCTCCCCAACAGGACCCAATGCCAACGTCTGACAACACCACGCGCCTGGGGTCCGGAAGAGGTGCAGGCTGACTCGGCATGGAACCTGGAAGCGCACCATGTCGTTTCCCAGGCCCGGCTGCAGCTGCCGAGAGGATTCCGGAGGCCTCCTCGACCAGGGGCCCAATCACGTGTGTGGCCTTGGAAGCCAAAGACGGATCCTGACCGGCACGGTCCCTTGTGCCCTCAACTCAGCCCTTCGGGGGGACCACTGCCCTGCTGTGGTTTCGGCGCCTGGAGCCTCCTGGGACGTAACCCTAACCCTAACTGTACCCCGAACCGGGACCCTCCACCGCAACCTAAGCCTGCCTCGAACCCTAACCGTGCAATGGAGCCGCCTTCTGGCATGGGCCCTCACTTCAGCCCTCGAGGGAGATCACGAGACTGGAGTCGATTCAGCCCTGGCCACGTCCCTGGACCAAACCCTAACCCTAGCTAAGGCTCCCTCCCCATGGGGACCCCATGCCAAAGTCTGACAAGACCACGCGCCTGGGGTCCAGAGGCGGTGCGGGCTGACTCGGCATGGAAGCTGCAAGCTCACCATGTGGTTTCCCAGGCCCGTGTGCAGCTGACCGAGAGGATTCCGGAGGCCTCCTCGAACAGGGGCCGATCGACGTCTGTGGCCTTGGCAGCCAAAGACGGATCCTGACCGGCACGGTCCCTTGTGCCCTCAACTCAGGCCTTCGGGAAGACCACGGCCCTGCTGTGGGTTCGGCGCCTGGAGCCTCCTGGGACCTAACCCTAACCCTAACCCCACACCGAACGGGGACCCTCCACCGAAACCTAAGCCGGCCTCGACCCCTAACCCTGCACTTGAGCCGCCTTGCTGCATGGGCCCTCACTTCAGCCCTCGAGGGAGATCACGAGACCGGAGTCGCTTCGGCCCTGGCCACGTCCCTGGACCGAACCCTAACCCTAGCTAAGGCTCTCTCCCCAAGAGGACCCAATGCCAACGTCTGACAACACCACGCGCCTGGGGTCCGGAAGAGGTGCAGGCTGACTCGGCATGGAACCTGGAAGCGCACCATGTCGTTTCCCAGGCCCGGCTGCAGCTGCCGAGAGGATTCCGGAGGCCTCCTGGACCAGGGGCCCAATCACGTGTGTGGCCTTGGCAGCCAAAGACGGATCCTGACCGGCACGGTCCCTTGTGCCCTCAACTCCGCCCTTGGGGGAGACCACTGCCCTGCTGTGGGTTGGGCGCCTGGAGCCTCCTGGGACCTAACCCTAACCCTAACCGTACCCCGAACCGGGACCCTCCACCGCAACCTAAGCCTGCCTCGAACCCCAACCCTGCAATGGAGCCGCCTTCTGGCATGGGCCCTCACTTCAGCCCTCGAGGGAGATCACGAGACTGGAGTCGATTCAGCCCTGGCCACGTCCCTGGACCAAACCCTAACCCTAGCTAAGGCTCCCTCCCCATGGGGACCCCATGCCAAAGTCTGACAAGACCACGCGCCTGGGGTCCAGAGGCGGTGCGGGCTGACTCGGCATGGAAGCTGCAAGCTCACCATGTGGTTTCCCAGGCCCGTGTGCAGCTGACCGAGAGGATTCCGGAGGCCTCCTCGAACAGGGGCCGATCGACGTCTGTGGCCTTGGCAGCCAAAGACGGATCCTGACCGGCACGGTCCCTTGTGCCCTCAACTCAGGCCTTCGGGAAGACCACTGCCCTGCTGTGGGTTCGGCGCCTGGAGCCTCCTGGGACCTAACCCTAACCCTAACCCCACACCGAACGGGGACCCTCCACCGAAACCTAAGCCGGCCTCGACCCCTAACCCTGCACTTGAGCCGCCTTGCTGCATGGGCCCTCACTTCAGCCCTCGAGGGAGATCACGAGACCGGAGTCGCTTCGGCCCTGGCCACGTCCCTGGACCGAACCCTAACCCTAGCTAAGGCTCTCTCCCCAAGAGGACCCAATGCCAACGTCTGACAACACCACGCGCCTGGGGTCCGGAAGAGGTGCAGGCTGACTCGGCATGGAACCTGGAAGCGCACCATGTCGTTTCCCAGGCCCGGCTGCAGCTGCCGAGAGGATTCCGGAGGCCTCCTGGACCAGGGGCCCAATCACGTGTGTGGCCTTGGCAGCCAAAGACGGATCCTGACCGGCACGGTCCCTTGTGCCCTCAACTCAGCCCTTGGGGGAGACCACTCCCCTGCTGTGGTTTGGGCGCCTGGAGCCTCCTGGGACCTAACCCTAACCCTAACCGTACCCCGAACCGGGACCCTCCACCGCAACCTAAGACTGCCTCAAACCCCAACCCTGCAATGGAGCCGCCTTCTGGCATGGGCCCTCACTTCAGCCCTCGAGGGAGATCACGAGACTGGAGTCGATTCAGCCCTGGCCACGTCCCTGGACCAAACCCTAACCCTAGCTAAGGCTCCCTCCCCATGGGGACCCCATGCCAAAGTCTGACAAGACCACGCGCCTGGGGTCCAGAGGCGGTGCGGGCTGACTTGGCATGGAAGCTGCAAGCTCACCATGTGGTTTCCCAGGCCCGTGTGCAGCTGACCGAGAGGATTCCGGAGGCCTCCTCGAACAGGGGCCGATCGACGTCTGTGGCCTAGGCAGCCAAAGACGGATCCTGACCGGCACGGTCCCTTGTGCCCTCAACTCAGGCCTTCGGGAAGACCACTGCCCTGCTGTGGGTTCGGCGCCTGGAGCCTCCTGGGACCTAACCCTAACCCTAACCCCACACCGAACGGGGACCCTCCACCGAAACCTAAGCCGGCCTCGACCCCTAACCCTGTACTTGAGCCGCCTTGCTGCATGGGCCCTCACTTCAGCGCTTGAGGGAGATCACGAGACCGAAGTCGCTTCGGCCCTGGCCACGTCCCTGGACCGAACCCTAACCCTAGCTAAGGCTCTCTCCCCAAGAGGACCCAATGCCAACGTCTGACAACACCACGCGCCTGGGGTCCGGAAGAGGTGCAGGCTGACTCGGCATGGAACCTGGAAGCGCACCATGTCGTTTCCCAGGCCCGGCTGCAGCTGCCGAGAGGATTCCGGAGGCCTCCTCGACCAGGGGCCCAATCACGTGTGTGGCCTTGGAAGCCAAAGACGGATCCTGACCGGCACGGTCCCTTGTGCCCTCAACTCAGCCCTTCGGGGGGACCACTGCCCTGCTGTGGTTTCGGCGCCTGGAGCCTCCTGGGACGTAACCCTAACCCTAACCGTACCCCGAACCGGGCCCCTCCACCGCAACCTAAGCCTGCCTCGAACCCTAACCGTGCAATGGAGCCGCCTTCTGGCATGGGCCCTCACTTCAGCCCTCGAGGGAGATCACGAGACTGGAGTCGATTCAGCCCTGGCCACGTCCCTGGACCAAACCATAACCCTAGCTAAGGCTCCCTCCCCATGGGGACCCCATGCCAAAGTCTGACAAGACCACGCGCCTGGGGTCCAGAGGCGGTGCGGGCTGACTCGGCATGGAAGCTGCAAGCTCACCATGTGGTTTCCCAGGCCCGTGTGCAGCTGACCGAGAGGATTCCGGAGGCCTCCTCGAACAGGGGCCGATCGACGTCTGTGGCCTTGGCAGCCAAAGACGGATCCTGACCGGCACGGTCCCTTGTGCCCTCAACTCAGGCCTTCGGGAAGACCACGGCCCTGCTGTGGGTTCGGCGCCTGGAGCCTCCTGGGACCTAACCCTAACCCTAACCCCACACCGAACGGGGACCCTCCACCGAAACCTAAGCCGGCCTCGACCCCTAACCCTGCACTTGAGCCGCCTTGCTGCATGGGCCCTCACTTCAGCCCTCGAGGGAGATCACGAGACCGGAGTCGCTTCGGCCCTGGCCACGTCCCTGGACCGAACCCTAACCCTAGCTAAGGCTCTCTCCCCAAGAGGACCCAATGCCAACGTCTGACAACACCACGCGCCTGGGGTCCGGAAGAGGTGCAGGCTGACTCGGCATGGAACCTGGAAGCGCACCATGTCGTTTCCCAGGCCCGGCTGCAGCTGCCGAGAGGATTCCGGAGGCCTCCTCGACCAGGGGCCCAATCACGTGTGTGGCCTTGGCAGCCAAAGACGGATCCTGACCGGCACGGTCCCTTGTGCCCTCAACTCATCCCTTGGGGGAGACCACTGCCCTGCTGTGGGTTGGGCGCCTGGAGCCTCCTGGGACCTAACCCTAACCCTAACCGTACCCCGAACCGGGCCCCTCCACCGCAACCTAAGCCTGCCTCGAACCCCAACCCTGCAATGGAGCCGCCTTCTGGCATGGGCCCTCACTTCAGCCCTCGAGGGAGATCACGAGACTGGAGTCGATTCAGCCCTGGCCACGTCCCTGGACCAAACCCTAACCCTAGCTAAGGCTCCCTCCCCATGGGGACCCCATGCCAAAGTCTGACAAGACCACGCGCCTGGGGTCCAGAGGCGGTGCGGGCTGACTCGGCATGGAAGCTGCAAGCTCACCATGTGGTTTCCCAGGCCCGTGTGCAGCTGACCGAGAGGATTCCGGAGGCCTCCTCGAACAGGGGCCGATCGACGTCTGTGGCCTTGGCAGCCAAAGACGGATCCTGACCGGCACGGTCCCTTGTGCCCTCAACTCAGGCCTTCGGGAAGACCACTGCCCTGCTGTGGGTTCGGCGCCTGGAGCCTCCTGGGACCTAACCCTAACCCTAACCCCACACCGAACGGGGACCCTCCACCGAAACCTAAGCCGGCCTCGACCCCTAACCCTGCACTTGAGCCGCCTTGCTGCATGGGCCCTCACTTCAGCCCTCGAGGGAGATCACGAGACCGGAGTCGCTTCGGCCCTGGCCACGTCCCTGGACCGAACCCTAACCCTAGCTAAGGCTCTCTCCCCAAGAGGACCCAATGCCAACGTCTGACAACACCACGCGCCTGGGGTCCGGAAGAGGTGCAGGCTGACTCGGCATGGAACCTGGAAGCGCACCATGTCGTTTCCCAGGCCCGGCTGCAGCTGCCGAGAGGATTCCGGAGGCCTCCTGGACCAGGGGCCCAATCACGTGTGTGGCCTTGGCAGCCAAAGACGGATCCTGACCGGCACGGTCCCTTGTGCCCTCAACTCAGCCCTTGGGGGAGACCACTCCCCTGCTGTGGTTTGGGCGCCTGGAGCCTCCTGGGACCTAACCCTAACCCTAACCGTACCCCGAACCGGGACCCTCCACCGCAACCTTAGACTGCCTCAAACCCCAACCCTGCAATGGAGCCGCCTTCTGGCATGGGCCCTCACTTCAGCCCTCGAGGGAGATCACGAGACTGGAGTCGATTCAGCCCTGGCCACGTCCCTGGACCAAACCCTAACCCTAGCTAAGGCTCCCTCCCCATGGGGACCCCATGCCAAAGTCTGACAAGACCACGCGCCTGGGGTCCAGAGGCGGTGCGGGCTGACTTGGCATGGAAGCTGCAAGCTCACCATGTGGTTTCCCAGGCCCGTGTGCAGCTGACCGAGAGGATTCCGGAGGCCTCCTCGAACAGGGGCCGATCGACGTCTGTGGCCTAGGCAGCCAAAGACGGATCCTGACCGGCACGGTCCCTTGTGCCCTCAACTCAGGCCTTCGGGAAGACCACTGCCCTGCTGTGGGTTCGGCGCCTGGAGCCTCCTGGGACCTAACCCTAACCCTAACCCCACACCGAACGGGGACCCTCCACCGAAACCTAAGCCGGCCTCGACCCCTAACCCTGTACTTGAGCCGCCTTGCTGCATGGGCCCTCACTTCAGCGCTTGAGGGAGATCACGAGACCGAAGTCGCTTCGGCCCTGGCCACGTCCCTGGACCGAACCCTAACCCTAGCTAAGGCTCTCTCCCCAAGAGGACCCAATGCCAACGTCTGACAACACCACGCGCCTGGGGTCCAGAGGTGCAGGCTGACTCGGCACGGAACCTGGAAGCGCACCATGTCGTTTCCAAGGCCCGGCTGCAGCTGCCGAGGGGATTCCGGAGGCCTCCTCGACCAGGGGCCCAATCACGTGTGTGGCCTTGGCAGCCAAAGACGGATCCTGACCGGCTCGGTCCCTTGTGCCCTCAACTCAGCCCTTGGGGGAGACCACTGCCCTGCTGTGGTTTGGGCGCCTGGAGCCTCCTGGGACCTAACCCTAACCCTAACCGTACCCCGAACCGGGACCCTCCACCGCAACCTAAGCCTGCCTCGAACCCCAACCCTGCAATGGAGCCGCCTTCTGGCATGGGCCCTCACTTCAGCCCTCGAGGGAGATCACGAGACTGGAGTCGATTCAGCCCTGGCCACGTCCCTGGACCAAACCCTAACCCTAGCTAAGGCTCCCTCCCCATGGGGACCCCATGCCAAAGTCTGACAAGACCACGCGCCTGGGGTCCAGAGGCGGTGCGGGCTGACTCGGCATGGAAGCTGCAAGCTCACCATGTGGTTTTCCAGGCCCGTGTGCAGCTGACCGAGAGGATTCCGGAGGCCTCCTCGAACAGGGGCCGATCGACGTCTGTGGCTTGGCAGCCAAAGACGGATCCTAACCGGCACGGTCCCTTGTGCCCTCAACTCAGGCCTTCGGGAAGACCACTGCCCTGCTGTGGGTTCGGCGCCTGGAGCCTCCTGGGACCTAACCCTAACCCCACACCGAACGGGGACCCTCCACCGAAACCTAAGACGGCCTCGACACCTAACCCTGCACTTGAGCCGCCTTGCTGCATGGGCCCTCACTTCAGCCCTCGAGGGAGATCACGAGACCGGAGTCGCTTCGGCCCTGGCCACGTCCCTGGACCGAACCCTAACCCTAGCTAAGGCTCTCTCCCCAAGAGGACCCAATGCCAACGTCTGACAACACCACGCGCCTGGGGTCCGGAAGAGGTGCAGGCTGACTCGGCATGGAACCTGGAAGCGCACCATGTCGTTTCCCAGGCCCGGCTGCAGCTGCCGAGAGGATTCCGGAGGCCTCCTCGACCAGGGGCCCAATCACGTGTGTGGCCTTGGCAGCCAAAGACGGATCCTGACCGGCACGGTCCCTTGTGCCCTCAACTCAGCCCTTGGGGGAGACCACTGCCCTGCTGTGGTTTGGGCGCCTGGAGCCTCCTGGTACCTAACCCTAACCCTAACCGTACCCCGAACCTGGACCCTCCACCGCAACCTAAGCCTGCCTCGAACCCCAACCCTGCAATGGAGTCGCCTTCTGGCACGGGCCCTCACTTCAGCCCTCGAGGGAGATCACGAGACTGGAGTCGATTCAGCCCTGGCCACGTCCCTGGACCAAACCCTAACCCTAGCTAAGGCTCCCTCCCCATGGGGACCCCATGCCAAAGTCTGACAAGACCACGCGCCTGGGGTCCAGAGGCGGTGCGGGCTGACTCGGCATGGAAGCTGCAAGCTCACCATGTGGTTTCCCAGGCCCGTGTGCAGCTGATCGAGAGGATTCCGGAGGCCTCCTCGAACAGGGGCCGATCGACGTCTGTGGCTTGGCAGCCAAAGACGGATCCTGACCGGCACGGTCCCTTGTGCCCTCAACTCAGGCCTTCGGGAAGACCACTGCCCTGCTGTGGGTTCGGCGCCTGGAGCCTCCTGGGACCTAACCCTAACCCTAACCCCACACCGAACGGGGACCCTCCACCGAAACCTAAGCCGGCCTCGACCCCTAACCCTGCACTTGAGCCGCCTTGCTGCATGGGCCCTCACTTCAGCCCTCGAGGGAGATCACGAGACCGGAGTCGCTTCGGCCCTGGCCACGTCCCTGGACCGAACCCTAACCCTAGCTAAGGCTCTCTCCCCAAGAGGACCCAATGCCAACGTCTGACAACACCACGCGCCTGGGGTCCGGAAGAGGTGCAGGCTGACTCGGCATGGAACCTGGAAGCGCACCATGTCGTTTCCCAGGCCCGGCTGCAGCTGCCGAGAGGATTCCGGAGGCCTCCTCGACCAGGGGCCCAATCACGTGTGTGGCCTTGGCAGCCAAAGACGGATTCTGACCGGCACGGTCCCTTGTGCCCTCAACTCAGCCCTTGGGGGAGACCACTGCCCTGCTGTGGTTTGGGCGCCTGGAGCCTCCTGGGACCTAACCCTAACCCTAACCGTACCCCGAACCGGGACCCTCCACCGCAACCTAAGCCTGCCTCGAACCCCAACCCTGCAATGGAGCCGCCTTCTGGCATGGGCCCTCACTTCAGCCCTCGAGGGAGATCACGAGACTGGAGTCGATTCAGCCCTGGCCACGTCCCTGGACCAAACCCTAACCCTAGCTAAGGCTCCCTCCCCATGGGGACCCCATGCCAAAGTCTGACAAGACCACGCGCCTGGGGTCCAGAGGCGGTGCGGGCTGACTCGGCATGGAAGCTGCAAGCTCACCATGTGGTTTTCCAGGCCCGTGTGCAGCTGACCAAGAGGATTCCGGAGGCCTCCTCGAACAGGGGCCGATCGACGTCTGTGGCCTTGGCAGCCAAAGACGGATCCTGACCGGCACGGTCCCTTGTGCCCTCAACTCAGGCCTTCGGGAAGACCACTGCCCTGCTGTGGGTTCGGCGCCTGGAGCCTCCTGGGACCTAACCCTAACCCTAACCCCACACCGAACGGGGACCCTCCACCGAAACCTGAGCCGGCCTCGACCCCTAACCCTGCACTTGAGCCGCCTTGCTGCATGGGCCCTCACTTCAGCCCTCGAGGGAGATCACGAGACCGGAGTCGCTTCGGCCCTGGCCACGTCCCTGGACCGAACCCTAACCCTAGCTAAGGCTCTCTCCCCCAGAGGACCCATTGCCAACGTCTGACAACACCACGCGCCTGGGGTCCGGAAGAGGTGCAGGCTGACTCGGCATGGAACCTGGAAGCGCACCATGTCGTTTCCCAGGCCCGGCTGCAGCTGCCGAGAGGATTCCGGAGGCCTCCTCGACCAGGGGCCCAATCACGTGTGTGGCCTTGGCAGCCAAAGACGGATTCTGACCGGCACGGTCCCTTGTGCCCTCAACTCAGCCCTTGGGGGAGACCACTGCCCTGCTGTGGGTTGGGCGCCTGGAGCCTCCTGGGACCTAACCCTAACCCTACCCGTACCCCGAACCGGGACCCTCCACCGCAACCTAAGCCTGCCTCGAACCCCAACCCTGCAATGGAGCCGCCTTCTGGCATGGGCCCTCACTTCAGCCCTCGATGGAGATCACGAGACTGGAGTCGATTCAGCCCTGGCCACGTCCCTGGACCAAACCCTAACCCTAGCTAAGGCTCCCTCCCCATGGGGACCCCATGCCAAAGTCTGACAAGACCACGCGCCTGGGGTCCAGAGGCGGTGCGGGCTGACTCGGCATGGAAGCTGCAAGCTCACCATGTGGTTTCCCAGGCCCGTGTGCAGCTGACCGAGAGGATTCCGGAGGCCTCCTCGAACAGGGGCCGATCGACGTCTGTGGCCTTGGCAGCCAAAGACGGATCCTGACCGGCACGGTCCCTTGTGCCCTCAACTCAGGCCTTCGGGAAGACCACTGCCCTGCTGTGGGTTCGGCGCCTGGAGCCTCCTGGGACCTAACCCTAACCCTAACCCCACACCGAACGGGGACCCTCCACCGAAACCTAAGCCGGCCTCGACCCCTAACCCTGCACTTGAGCCGCCTTGCTGCATGGGCCCTCACTTCAGCCCTCGAGGGAGATCACGAGACCGGAGTCGCTTCAGCCCTGGCCACGTCCCTGGACCGAACCCTAACCCTAGCTAAGGCTCTCTCCCCAAGAGGACCCAATGCCAACGTCTGACAACACCACGCGCCTGGGGTCCGGAAGAGGTGCAGGCTGACTCGGCATGGAACCTGGAAGCGCACCATGTCGTTTCCCAGGCCCGGCTGCAGCTGCCGAGAGGATTCCGGAGGCCTCCTCGACCAGGGGCCCAATCACGTGTGTGGCCTTGGCAGCCAAAGACGGATTCTGACCGGCACGGTCCCTTGTGCCCTCAACTCAGCCCTTGGGGGAGACCACTGCCCTGCTGTGGGTTGGGCGCCTGGAGCCTCCTGGGACCTAACCCTAACCCTACCCGTACCCCGAACCGGGACCCTCCACCGCAACCTAAGCCTGCCTCGAACCCCAACCCTGCAATGGAGCCGCCTTCTGGCATGGGCCCTCACTTCAGCCCTCGAGGGAGATCACGAGACTGGAGTCGATTCAGCCCTGGCCACGTCCCTGGACCAAACCCTAACCCTAGCTAAGGCTCCCTCCCCATGGGGACCCCCATGCCAAAGTCTGACAAGACCACGCGCCTGGGGTCCAGAGGCGGTGCGGGCTGACTCGGCATGGAAGCTGCAAGCTCACCATGTGGTTTCCCAGGCCCGTGTGCAGCTGACCGAGAGGATTCCGGAGGCCTCCTCGAACAGGGGCCGATCGACGTCTGTGGCCTTGGCAGCCAAAGACGGATCCTGACCGGCACGGTCCCTTGTGCCCTCAACTCAGGCCTTCGGGAAGACCACTGCCCTGCTATGGGTTCGGCGCCTGGAGCCTCCTGGGACCTAACCCTAACCCTAACCCCACACCGAACGGGGACCCTCCACCGAAACCTAAGCCGGCCTCGACCCCTAACCCTGCACTTGAGCCGCCTTGCTGCATGGGCCCTCACTTCAGCCCTCGAGGGAGATCACGAGACCGGAGTCGCTTCGGCCCTGGCCACGTCCCTGGACCGAACCCTAACCCTAGCTAAGGCTCTCGCCCCAAGAGGACCCAATGCCAACGTCTGACAACACCACGCGCCTAGGGTCCGGAAGAGGTGCAGGCTGACTCGGCATGGAACCTGGAAGCGCACCATGTCGTTTCCCAGGCCCGGCTGCAGCTGCCGAGAGGATTCCGGAGGCCTCCTCGACCAGGGGCCCAATCACGTGTGTGGCCTTGGCAGCCAAAGACGGATCCTGACCGGCACGGTCCCTTGTGCCCTCAACTCAGCCCTTGGGGGAGACCACTGCCCTGCTGTGGTTTGGGCGCCTGGAGCCTCCTGGGACCTAACCCTAACCCTAACCGTACCCCGAACCGGGACCCTCCACCGCAACCTAAGCCTGCCTCGAACCCCAACCCTGCAATGGGGCCGCCTTCTGGCATGGGCCCTCACTTCAGCCCTCGAGGGAGATCACGAGACTGGAGTCGATTCAGCCCTGGCCACGTCCCTGGACCAAACCCTAACCCTAGCTAAGGCTCCCTCCCCATGGGGACCCCATGCCAAAGTCTGACAAGACCACGCGCCTGGGGTCCAGAGGCGGTGCGGGCTGACTCGGCATGGAAGCTGCAAGCTCACCATGTGGTTTCCCAGGCCCGTGTGCAGCTGACCGAGAGGATTCCGGAGGCCTCCTCGAACAGGGGCCGATCGACGTCTGTGGCCTTGGCAGCCAAAGACGGATCCTGACCGGCACGGTCCCTTGTGCCCTCAACTCAGGCCTTCGGGAAGACGACTGCCCTGCTGTGGGTTCGGCGCCTGGAGCCTCCTGGGACCTAACCCTAACCCTAACCCCACACCGAACGGGGACCCTCCACCGAAACCTAAGCCGGCCTCGACCCCTAACCCTGCACTTGAGCCGCCTTGCTGCATGGGCCCTCACTTCAGCCCTCGAGGGAGATCACGAGACCGGAGTCGCTTCGGCCCTGGCCACGTCCCTGGACCGAACCCTAACCCTAGCTAAGGCTCTCTCCCCAAGAGGACCCAATGCCAACGTCTGACAACACCACGCGCCTGGGGTCCGGAAGAGGTGCAGGCTGACTCGGCATGGAACCTGGAAGCGCACCATGTCGTTTCCCAGGCCCGGCTGCAGCTGCCGAGAGGATTCCGGAGGCCTCCTCGACCAGGGGCCCAATCACGTGTGTGGCCTTGGCAGCCAAAGACGGATTCTGACCGGCACGGTCCCTTGTGCCCTCAACTCAGCCCTTGGGGGAGACCACTGCCCTGCTGTGGGTTGGGCGCCTGGAGCCTCCTGGGACCTAACCCTAACCCTACCCGTACCCCGAACCGGGACCCTCCACCGCAACCTAAGCCTGCCTCGAACCCCAACCCTGCAATGGAGCCGCCTTCTGGCATGGGCCCTCACTTCAGCGCTCGAGGGAGATCAGGAGACTGGAGTCGATTCAGCCCTGGCCACGTCCCTGGACCAAACCCTAACCCTAGCTAAGGCTCCCTCCCCATGGGGACCCCATGCCAAAGTCTGACAAGACCACGCGCCTGGGGTCCAGAGGTGGTGCGGGCTGACTCGGCATGGAAGCTGCAAGCTCACCATGTGGTTTCCCAGGCCCGTGTGCAGCTGACCGAGAGGATTCCGGAGGCCTCCTCGAACAGGGGCCGATCGACGTCTGTGGCCTTGGCAGCCAAAGACGGATCCTGACCGGCACGGTCCCTTGTGCCCTCAACTCAGGCCTTCGGGAAGACCACTGCCCTGCTGTGGGTTCGGCGCCTGGAGCCTCCTGGGACCTAACGCTAACCCTAACCCCACACCGAAAGGGGACCCTCCACCGAAACCTAAGCCGGCCTCGACCCCTAACCCTGCACTTGAGCCGCCTTGCTGCATGGGCCCTCACTTCAGCCCTCGAGGGAGATCACGAGACCGGAGTCGCTTCGGCCCTGGCCACGTCCCTGGACCGAACCCTAACCCTAGCTAAGGCTCTCTCCCCAAGAGGACCCAATGCCAACGTCTGACAACACCACGCGCCTGGGGTCCGGAAGAGGTGCAGACTGACTCGGCATGGAACCTGGAAGCGCACCATGTCGTTTCCCAGGCCCGGCTGCAGCTGCCGAGAGGATTCCGGAAGCCTCCTCGACCAGGGGCCCAATCACGTGTGTGGCCTTGGCAGCCAAAGACGGATCCTGACCGGCTCGGTCCCTTGTGCCCTCAACTCAGCCCTTGGGGGAGACCACTGCCCTGCTGTGGTTTGGGCGCCTGGAGCCTCCTGGGACCTAACCCTAACCCTAACCATACCCCGAACCGGGATCCTCCACCGCAACCTAAGCCTGCCTCGAACCCCAACCCTGCAATGGAGCCGCCTTCTGGCATGGGCCCTCACTTCAGCCCTCGAGGGAGATCACGAGACTGGAGTCGATTCAGCCCTGGCCACGTCCCTGGACCAAACCCTAACCCTAGCTAAGGCTCCCTCCCCATGGGGACCCCATGCCAAAGTCTGACAAGACCACGCGCCTGGGGTCCAGAGGCGGTGCGGGCTGACTCGGCATGGAAGCTGCAAGCTCACCATGTGGTTTCCCAGGCCCGTGTGCAGCTGACCGAGAGGATTCCGGAGGCCTCCTCGAACAGGGGCCGATCGACGTCTGTGGCCTTGGCAGCCAAAGACGGATCCTGACCGGCACGGTCCCTTGTGCCCTCAACTCAGGCCTTCGGGAAGACCACTGCCCTGCTGTGGGTTCGGCGCCTGGAGCCTCCTGGGACCTAACCCTAACCCTAACCCCACACCGAACGGGGACCCTCCACCGAAACCTAAGCCGGCCTCGACCCCTAACCCTGCACTTGAGCCGCCTTGCTGCATGGGCCCTCACTTCAGCCCTCGAGGGAGATCACGAGACCGGAGTCGCTTCGGCCCTGGCCACGTCCCTGGACCGAACCCTAACCCTAGCTAAGGCTCTCGCCCCAAGAGGACCCAATGCCAACGTCTGACAACACCACGCGCCTAGGGTCCGGAAGAGGTGCAGGCTGACTCGGCATGGAACCTGGAAGCGCACCATGTCGTTTCCCAGGCCCGGCTGCAGCTGCCGAGAGGATTCCGGAGGCCTCCTCGACCAGGGGCCCAATCACGTGTGTGGCCTTGGCAGCCAAAGACGGATCCTGACCGGCACGGTCCCTTGTGCCCTCAACTCAGCCCTTGGGGGAGACCACTGCCCTGCTGTGGTTTGGGCGCCTGGAGCCTCCTGGGACCTAACCCTAACCCTAACCGTACCCCGAACCGGGACCCTCCACCGCAACCTAAGCCTGCCTCGAACCCCAACCCTGCAATGGGGCCGCCTTCTGGCATGGGCCCTCACTTCAGCCCTCGAGGGAGATCACGAGACTGGAGTCGATTCAGCCCTGGCCACGTCCCTGGACCAAACCCTAACCCTAGCTAAGGCTCCCTCCCCATGGGGACCCCATGCCAAAGTCTGACAAGACCACGCGCCTGGGGTCCAGAGGCGGTGCGGGCTGACTCGGCATGGAAGCTGCAAGCTCACCATGTGGTTTCTCAGGCCCGTGTGCAGCTGACCGAGAGGATTCCGGAGGCCTCCTCGAACAGGGGCCGATCGACGTCTGTGGCTTGGCAGCCAAAGACGGATCCTAACCGGCACGGTCCCTTGTGCCCTCAACTCAGGCCTTCGGGAAGACCACTGCCCTGCTGTGGGTTCGGCGCCTGGAGCCTCCTGGGACCTAACCCTAACCCTAACCCCACACCGAACGGGGACCCTCCACCGAAACCTAAGCCGGCCTCGACCCCTAACCCTGCACTTGAGCCGCCTTGCTGCATGGGCCCTCACTTCAGCCCTCGAGGGAGATCACGAGACCGGAGTCGCTTCGGCCCTGGCCACGTCCCTGGACCGAACCCTAACCCTAGCTAAGGCTCTCTCCCCAAGAGGACCCAATGCCAACGTCTGACAACACCACGCGCCTGGGGTCCGGAAGAGGTGCAGGCTGACTCGGCATGGAACCTGGAAGCGCACCATGTCGTTACCCAGGCCCGGCTGCAGCTGCCGAGAGGATTCCGGAGGCCTCCTCGACCAGGGGCCCAATCACGTGTGTGGCCTTGGCAGCCAAAGACGGATTCTGACCGGCACGGTCCCTTGTGCCCTCAACTCAGCCCTTGGGGGAGACCACTGCCCTGCTGTGGGTTGGGCGCCTGGAGCCTCCTGGGACCTAACCCTAACCCTACCCGTACCCCGAACCGGGACCCTCCACCGCAACCTAAGCCTGCCTCGAACCCCAACCCTGCAATGGAGCCGCCTTCTGGCATGGGCCCTCACTTCAGCCCTCGAGGGAGATCACGAGACTGGAGTCGATTCAGCCCTGGCCACGTCCCTGGACCAAACCCTAACCCTAGCTAAGGCTCCCTCCCCATGGGGACCCCATGCCAAAGTCTGACAAGACCACGCGCCTGGGGTCCAGAGGCGGTGCGGGCTGACTCGGCATGGAAGCTGCAAGCTCACCATGTGGTTTCCCAGGCCCGTGTGCAGCTGACCGAGAGGATTCCGGAGGCCTCCTCGAACAGGGGCCGATCGACGTCTGTGGCCTTGGCAGCCAAAGACGGATCCTGACCGGCACGGTCCCTTGTGCCCTCAACTCAGGCCTTCGGGAAGACCACTGCCCTGCTGTGGGTTCGGCGCCTGGAGCCTCCTGGGACCTAACCCTAACCCTAACCCCACACCGAACGGGGACCCTCCACCGAAACCTAAGCCGGCCTCGACCCCTAACCCTGCACTTGAGCCGCCTTGCTGCATGGGCCCTCACTTCAGCCCTCGAGGGAGATCACGAGACCGGAGTCGCTTCGGCCCTGGCCACGTCCCTGGACCGAACCCTAACCCTAGCTAAGGCTCTCTCCCCAAGAGGACCCAATGCCAACGTCTGACAACACCACGCGCCTGGGGTCCGGAAGAGGTGCAGGCTGACTCGGCATGGAACCTGGAAGCGCACCATGTCGTTTCCAAGGCCCGGCTGCAGCTGCCGAGGGGATTCCGGAGGCCTCCTCGACCAGGGGCCCAATCACGTGTGTGGCCTTGGCAGCCAAAGACGGATCCTGACCGGCACGGTCCCTTGTGCCCTCAACTCAGCCCTTGGGGGAGACCACTGCCCTGCTGTGGTTTGGGCGCCTGGAGCCTCCTGGGACCTAACCCTAACCCTACCCGTACCCCGAACCGGGACCCTCCACCGCAACCTAAGCCTGCCTCGAACCCCAACCCTGCAATGGAGCCGCCTTCTGGCATGGGCCCTCACTTCAGCCCTCGAGGGAGATCACGAGACTGGAGTCGATTCAGCCCTGGCCACGTCCCTGGACCAAACCCTAACCCTAGCTAAGGCTCCCTCCCCATGGGGACCCCATGCCAAAGTCTGACAAGACCACGCGCCTGGGGTCCAGAGGCGGTGCGGGCTGACTCGGCATGGAAGCTGCAAGCTCACCATGTGGTTTTCCAGGCCCGTGTGCAGCTGACCGAGAGGATTCCGGAGGCCTCCTCGAACAGGGGCCGATCGACGTCTGTGGCTTGGCAGCCAAAGACGGATCCTAACCGGCACGGTCCCTTGTGCCCTCACCTCAGGCCTTCGGGAAGACCACTGCCCTGCTGTGGGTTCGGCGCCTGGAGCCTCCTGGGACCTAACCCTAACCCTAACCCCACACCGAACGGGGACCCTCCACCGAAACCTAAGCCGGCCTCGACACCTAACCCTGCACTTGAGCCGCCTTGCTGCATGGGCCCTCACTTCAGCCCTCGAGGGAGATCACGAGACCGGAGTCGCTTCGGCCCTGGCCACGTCCCTGGACCGAACCCTAACCCTAGCTAAGGCTCTCTCCCCAAGAGGACCCAATGCCAACGTCTGACAACACCACGCGCCTGGGGTCCGGAAGAGGTGCAGGCTGACTCGGCATGGAACCTGGAAGCGCACCATGTCGTTTCCCAGGCCCGGCTGCAGCTGCCGAGAGGATTCCGGAGGCCTCCTCGACCAGGGGCCAAATCACGTGTGTGGCCTTGGCAGCCATAGACGGATCCTGACCGGCACGGTCCCTTGTGCCCTCAACTCAGCCCTTGGGGGAGACCACTGCCCTGCTGTGGTTTGGGCGCCTGGAGCCTCCTGGAACCTAACCCTAACCCTACCCGTACCCCGAACCGGGACCCTCCACCGCAACCTAAGCCTGCCTCGAACCCCAACCCTGCAATGGAGCCGCCTTCTGGCATGGGCCCTCACTTCAGCCCTCGAGGGAGATCACGAGACTGGAGTCGATTCAGCCCTGGCCACGTCCCTGGACCAAACCCTAACCCTAGCTAAGGCTCCCTCCCCATGGGGACCCCATGCCAAAGTCTGACAAGACCACGCGCCTGGGGTCCAGAGGCGGTGCGGGCTGACTCGGCATGGAAGCTGCAAGCTCACCATGTGGTTTTCCAGGCCCGTGTGCAGCTGACCGAGAGGATTCCGGAGGCCTCCTCGAACAGGGGCCGATCGACGTCTGTGGCTTGGCAGCCAAAGACGGATCCTAACCGGCACGGTCCCTTGTGCCCTCACCTCAGGCCTTCGGGAAGACCACTGCCCTGCTGTGGGTTCGGCGCCTGGAGCCTCCTGGGACCTAACCCTAACCCTAACACCACACCGAACGGGGACCCTCCACCGAAACCTAAGCCGGCCTCGACACCTAACCCTGCACTTGAGCCGCCTTGCTGCATGGGCCCTCACTTCAGCCCTCGAGGGAGATCACGAGACCGGAGTCGCTTCGGCCCTGGCCACGTCCCTGGACCGAACCCTAACCCTAGCTAAGGCTCTCTCCCCAAGAGGACCCAATGCCAACGTCTGACAACACCACGCGCCTGGGGTCCGGAAGAGGTGCAGGCTGACTCGGCATGGAACCTGGAAGCGCACCATGTCGTTTCCCAGGCCCGGCTGCAGCTGCCGAGAGGATTCCGGAGGCCTCCTCGACCAGGGGCCAAATCACGTGTGTGGCCTTGGCAGCCATAGACGGATCCTGACCGGCACGGTCCCTTGTGCCCTCAACTCAGCCCTTGGGGGAGACCACTGCCCTGCTGTGGGTTGGGCGCCTGGAGCCTCCTGGGACCTAACCCTAACCCTACCCGTACCCCGAACCGGGACCCTCCACCGCAACCTAAGCCTGCCTCGAACCCCAACCCTGCAATGGAGCCGCCTTCTGGCATGGGCCCTCACTTCAGCCCTCGAGGGAGATCACGAGACTGGAGTCGATTCAGCCCTGGCCACGTCCCTGGACCAAACCCTAACCCTAGCTAAGGCTCCCTCCCCATGGGGACCCCATGCCAAAGTCTGACAAGACCACGCGCCTGGGGTCCAGAGGCGGTGCGGGCTGACTCGGCATGGAAGCTGCAAGCTCACCATGTGGTTTCCCAGGCCCGTGTGCAGCTGACCGAGAGGATTCCGGAGGCCTCCTCGAACAGGGGCCGATCGACGTCTGTGGCCTTGGCAGCCAAAGACGGATCCTGACCGGCACGGTCCCTTGTGCCCTCAACTCAGGCCTTCGGGAAGACCACTGCCCTGCTGTGGGTTCGGCGCCTGGAGCCTCCTGGGACCTAACCCTAACCCTAACCGTACCCCGAACCGGGACCCTCCACCGCAACCTAAGCCTGCCTCGAACCCCAACCCTGCAATGGAGCCTCTTCTGGCATGGGCCCTCACTTCAGCCCTCGAGGGAGATCACGAGACTGGAGTCGATTCAGCCCTGGCCACGTCCCTGGACCAAACCCTAACCCTAGCTAAGCCTCCCTCCCCATGGGGACCCCATGCCAAAGTCTGACAAGACCACGCGCCTGGGGTCCAGAGGCGGTGCGGGCTGACTCGGCATGGAAGCTGCAAGCTCACCATGTGGTTTCCCAGGCCCGTGTGCAGCTGACCGAGAGGATTCCGGAGGCCTCCTCGAACAGGGGCCGATCGACGTCTGTGGCCTTGGCAGCCAAAGACGGATCCTGACCGGCACGGTCCCTTGTGCCCTCAACTCAGGCCTTCGGGAAGACCACTGCCCTGCTGTGGGTTCGGCGCCTGGAGCCTCCTGGGACCTAACCCTAACCCTAACCCCACACCGAACGGGGACCCTCCACCGAAACCTAAGCCGGCCTCGACCCCTAACCCTGCACTTGAGCCGCCTTGCTGCATGGGCCCTCACTTCAGCCCTCGAGGGAGATCACGAGACCGGAGTCGCTTCGGCCCTGGCCACGTCCCTGGACCGAACCCTAACCCTAGCTAAGGCTCTCTCCCCAAGAGGACCCAATGCCAACGTCTGACAACACCACGCGCCTGGGGTCCGGAAGAGGTGCAGGCTGACTCGGCATGGAACCTGGAAGCGCACCATGTCGTTTCCCAGGCCCGGCTGCAGCTGCCGAGAGGATTCCGGAGGCCTCCTCGACCAGGGGCCCAATCACGTGTGTGGCCTTGGCAGCCAAAGACGGATTCTGACCGGCACGGTCCCTTGTGCCCTCAACTCAGCCCTTGGGGGAGACCACTGCCCTGCTGTGGGTTGGGCGCCTGGAGCCTCCTGGGAACTAACCCTAACCCTACCCGTACCCCGAACCGGGACCCTCCACCGCAACCTAAGCCTGCCTCGAACCCCAACCCTGCAATGGAGCCGCCTTCTGGCATGGGCCCTCACTTCAGCCCTCGAGGGAGATCACGAGACTGGAGTCGATTCAGCCCTGGCCACGTCCCTGGACCAAACCCTAACCCTAGCTAAGGCTCCCTCCCCATGGGGACCCCATGCCAAAGTCTGACAAGACCACGCGCCTGGGGTCCAGAGGCGGTGCGGGCTGACTCGGCATGGAAGCTGCAAGCTCACCATGTGGTTTCCCAGGCCCGTGTGCAGCTGACCGAGAGGATTCCGGAGGCCTCCTCGAACAGGGGCCGATCAACGTCTGTGGCCTTGGCAGCCAAAGACGGATCCTGACCGGCACGGTCCCTTGTGCCCTCAACTCAGGCCTTCGGGAAGACCACTGCCCTGCTGTGGGTTCGGCGCCTGGAGCCTCCTGGGACCTAACCCTAACCCTAACCCCACACCGAACGGGGACCCTCCACCGAAACCTAAGCCGGCCTCGACCCCTAACCCTGCACTTGAGCCGCCTTGCTGCATGGGCCCTCACTTCAGCCCTCGAGGGAGATCACGAGACCGGAGTCGCTTCGGCCCTGGCCACGTCCCTGGACCGAACCCTAACCCTAGCTAAGGCTCTCTCCCCAAGAGGACCCAATGCCAACGTCTGACAACACCACGCGCCTGGGGTCCGGAAGAGGTGCAGGCTGACTCGGCATGGAACCTGGAAGCGCACCATGTCGTTTCCCAGGCCCGGCTGCAGCTGCCGAGAGGATTCCGGAGGCCTCCTCGACCAGGGGCCCAATCACGTGTGTGGCCTTGGCAGCCAAAGACGGATTCTGACCGGCACGGTCCCTTGTGCCCTCAACTCAGCCCTTGGGGGAGACCACTGCCCTGCTGTGGGTTGGGCGCCTGGAGCCTCCTGGGACCTAACCCTAACCCTACCCGTACCCCGAACCGGGACCCTCCACCGCAACCTAAGCCTGCCTCGAACCCCAACCCTGCAATGGAGCCGCCTTCTGGCATGGGCCCTCACTTCAGCCCTCGAGGGAGATCACGAGACTGGAGTCGATTCAGCCCTGGCCACGTCCCTGGACCAAACCCTAACCCTAGCTAAGGCTCCCTCCCCATGGGGACCCCATGCCAAAGTCTGACAAGACCACGCGCCTGGGGTCCAGAGGCGGTGCGGGCTGACTCGGCATGGAAGCTGCAAGCTCACCATGTGGTTTCCCAGGCCCGTGTGCAGCTGACCGAGAGGATTCCGGAGGCCTCCTCGAACAGGGGCCGATCGACGTCTGTGGCCTTGGCAGCCAAAGACGGATCCTGACCGGCACGGTCCCTTGTGCCCTCAACTCAGGCCTTCGGGAAGACCACTGCCCTGCTGTGGGTTCGGCGCCTGGAGCCTCCTGGGACCTAACCCTAACCCTAACCGTACCCCGAACCGGGACCCTCCACCGCAACCTAAGCCTGCCTCGAACCCCAACCCTGCAATGGAGCCTCTTCTGGCATGGGCCCTCACTTCAGCCCTCGAGGGAGATCACGAGACTGGAGTCGATTCAGCCCTGGCCACGTCCCTGGACCAAACCCTAACCCTAGCTAAGCCTCCCTCCCCATGGGGACCCCATGCCAAAGTCTGACAAGACCACGCGCCTGGGGTCCAGAGGCGGTGCGGGCTGACTCGGCATGGAAGCTGCAAGCTCACCATGTGGTTTCCCAGGCCCGTGTGCAGCTGACCGAGAGGATTCCGGAGGCCTCCTCGAACAGGGGCCGATCGACGTCTGTGGCCTTGGCAGCCAAAGACGGATCCTGACCGGCACGGTCCCTTGTGCCCTCAACTCAGGCCTTCGGGAAGACCACTGCCCTGCTGTGGGTTCGGCGCCTGGAGCCTCCTGGGACCTAACCCTAACCCTAAACCCACACCGAACGGGGACCCTCCACCGAAACCTAAGCCGGCCTCGAACCCTAACCCTGCACTTGAGCCGCCTTGCTGCATGGGCCCTCACTTCAGCCCTCGAGGGAGATCACGAGACCGGAGTCGCTTCGGCCCTGGCCACGTCCCTGGACCGAACCCTAACCCTAGCTAAGGCTCTCTCCCCAAGAGGACCCAATGCCAACGTCTGACAACACCACGCGCCTGGGGTCCGGAAGAGGTGCAGGCTGACTCGGCATGGAACCTGGAAGCGCACCATGTCGTTTCCCAGGCCCGGCTGCAGCTGCCGAGAGGATTCCGGAGGCCTCCTCGACCAGGGGCCCAATCACGTGTGTGGCCTTGGCAGCCATAGACGGATCCTGACCGGCACGGTCCCTTGTGCCCTCAACTCAGCCCTTGGGGGAGACCACTGCCCTGCTGTGGGTTGGGCGCCTGGAGCCTCCTGGGACCTAACCCTAACCCTAACCGTACCCCGAACCGGGACCCTCCACCGCAACCTAAGCCTGCCTCGAACCCCAACCCTGCAATGGAGCCGCCTTCTGGCATGGGCCCTCACTTCAGCCCTCGAGGGAGATCACGAGACTGGAGTCGATTCAGCCCTGGCCACGTCCCTGGACCAAACCCTAACCCTAGCTAAGGCTCCCTCCCCATGGGGACCCCATGCCAAAGTCTGACAAGACCACGCGCCTGGGGTCCAGAGGCGGTGCGGGCTGACTCGGCATGGAAGCTGCAAGCTCACCATGTGGTTTCCCAGGCCCGTGTGCAGCTGACCGAGAGGATTCCGGAGGCCTCCTCGAACAGGGGCCGATCGACGTCTGTGGCCTTGGCAGCCAAAGACGGATCCTGACCGGCACGGTCCCTTGTGCCCTCAACTCAGGCCTTCGGGAAGACCACTGCCCTGCTGTGGGTTCGGCGCCTGGAGCCTCCTGGGACCTAACCCTAACCCTAACCCCACACCGAACGGGGACCCTCCACCGAAACCTAAGCCGGCCTCGACACCTAACCCTGCACTTGAGCCGCCTTGCTGCATGGGCCCTCACTTCAGCCCTCGAGGGAGATCACGAGACCGGAGTCGCTTCGGCCCTGGCCACGTCCCTGGACCGAACCCTAACCCTAGCTAAGGCTCTCTCCCCAAGAGGACCCAATGCCAACGTCTGACAACACCACGCGCCTGGGGTCCGGAAGAGGTGCAGGCTGACTCGGCATGGAACCTGGAAGCGCACCATGTCGTTTCCAAGGCCCGGCTGCAGCTGCCGAGGGGATTCCGGAGGCCTCCTCGACCAGGGGCCCAATCACGTGTGTGGCCTTGGCAGCCAAAGACGGATCCTGACCGGCACGGTCCCTTGTGCCCTCAACTCAGCCCTTGGGGGAGACCACTGCCCTGCTGTGGTTTGGGCGCCTGGAGCCTCCTGGGACCTAACCCTAACCCTACCCGTACCCCGAACCGGGACCCTCCACCGCAACCTAAGCCTGCCTCGAACCCCAACCCTGCAATGGAGCCGCCTTCTGGCATGGGCCCTCACTTCAGCCCTCGAGGGAGATCACGAGACTGGAGTCGATTCAGCCCTGGCCACGTCCCTGGACCAAACCCTAACCCTAGCTAAGGCTCCCTCCCCATGGGGACCCCATGCCAAAGTCTGACAAGACCACGCGCCTGGGGTCCAGAGGCGGTGCGGGCTGACTCGGCATGGAAGCTGCAAGCTCACCATGTGGTTTCCCAGGCCCGTGTGCAGCTGACCGAGAGGATTCCGGAGGCCTCCTCGAACAGGGGCCGATCGACGTCTGTGGCCTTGGCAGCCAAAGACGGATCCTGACCGGCACGGTCCCTTGTGCCCTCAACTCAGGCCTTCGGGAAGACCACAGCCCTGCTGTGGGTTCGGCGCCTGGAGCCTCCTGGGACCTAACCCTAACCCTAACCCCACACCGAACGGGGACCCTCCACCGAAACCTAAGCCGGCCTCGACCCCTAACCCTGTACTTGAGCCGCCATGCTGCATGGGCCCTCATTTCAGCCCTCGAGGGAGATCACGAGACCGGAGTCGCTTCGGCCCTGGCCACGTCCCTGGACCGAACCCTAACCCTAGCTAAGGCTCTCTCCCCAAGAGGACCCAATGCCAACGTCTGACAACACCACGCGCCTGGGGTCCGGAAGAGGTGCAGGCTGACTCGCCATGGAACCTGGAAGCGCACCATGTCGTTTCCCAGGCCCGGCTGCAGCTGCCGAGAGGATTCCGGAGGCCTCCTCGACCAGGGGCCCAATCACGTGTGTGGCCTTGGCAGCCAAAGACGGATCCTGACCGGCACGGTCCCTTGTGCCCTCAACTCAGCCCTTGGGGGAGACCACTGCCCTGCTGTGGGTTGGGCGCCTGGAGCCTCCTGGGACCTAACCCTAACCCTAACCGTACCCCGAACCGGGCCCTTCCACCGCAACCTAAGCCTGCCTCGAACCCCAACCCTGCAATGGAGCCGCCTTCTGGCATGGGCCCTCACTTCAGCCCTCGAGGGAGATCACGAGACTGGAGTCGATTCAGCCCTGGCCACGTCCCTGGACCAAACCCTAACCCTAGCTAAGGCTCCCTCCCCATGGGGACCCCATGCCAAAGTCTGACAAGACCACGCGCCTGGGGTCCAGAGGCGGTGCGGGCTGACTCGGCATGGAAGCTGCAAGCTCACCATGTGGTTTCCCAGGCCCGTGTGCAGCTGACCGAGAGGATTCCGGAGGCCTCCTCGAACAGGGGCCGATCGACGTCTGTGGCCTTGGCCGCCAAAGACGGATCCTGACCGGCACGGTCCCTTGTGCCCTCAACTCAGGCCTTCTGGAAGACCACTGCCCTGCTGTGGGTTCGGCGCCTGGAGCCTCCTGGGACTTAACCCTAACCCTAACCCCACACCGAACGGGGACCCTCCACCGAAACCTAAGCCGGCCTCGACCCCTAACCCTGTACTTGAGCCGCCTTGCTGCATGGGCCCTCACTTCAGCCCTCGAGGGAGATCACGAGACCGGAGTCGCTTCGGCCCTGGCCACGTCCCTGGCCCGAACCCTAACCCTAGCTAAGGCTCTCTCCCCAAGAGGACCCAATGCCAACTTCTGACAACACCACGCGCCTGGGGTCTGGAAGAGGTGCAGGCTGACTCGGCATGGAACCTGGAAGCGCACCATGTCGTTTCCCAGGCCCGGCTGCAGCTGCCGAGAGGATTCCGGAGGCCTCCTCGACCAGGGGCCCAATCACGTGTGTGGCCTTGGCAGCCAAAGACGGATCCTGACCGGCACGGTCCCTTGTGCCCTCAACTCAGCCCTTGGGGGAGACCACTGCCCTGCTGTGGTTTGGGCGCCTGGAGCCTCCTGGGACCTAACCCTAACCCTAACCGTACCCCGAACCGGGACCCTCCACCGCAACCTAAGCCTGCCTCGAACCCTAACCCTGCAATGGAGCCGCCTTCTGGCATGGGCCCTCACTTCAGCCCTCGAGGGAGATCACGAGACTGGAGTCGATTCAGCCCTGGCCACGTCCCTGGACCAAACCCTAACCCTAGCTAAGGCTCCCTCCCCATGGGGACCCCATGCCAAAGTCTGACAAGACCACGCGCCTGGGGTCCAGAGGCGGTGCGGGCTGACTCGGCATGGAAGCTACAAGCTCACCATGTGGTTTCCCAGGCCCGTGTGCAGCTGACCGAGAGGATTCCGGAGGCCTCCTCGAACAGGGGCCGATCGACGTCTGTGGCCTTGGCAGCCAAAGACGGATCCTGACCGGCACGGTCCCTTGTGCCCTCAACTCAGGCCTTCGGGAAGACCACTGCCCTGCTGTGGGTTCGGCGCCTGGAGTCTCCTAGGACCTAACCCTAACCCTAACCCCACACCGAACGGGGACCCTCCACCGAAACCTAAGCCGGCCTCGACCCCTAACCCTGTACTTGAGCCGCCTTGCTGCATGGGCCCTCACTTCAGCCCTCGAGGGAGATCACGAGACCGGAGTCGCTTCGGCCCTGGCCACGTCCCTGGACCAAACCCTAACCCTAGCTAAGGCTCTCTCCCCAAGAGGACCCAATGCCAACGTCTGACAACACCACGCGCCTGGGGTCCGGAAGAGGTGCAGGCTGACTCGCCATGGAACCTGGAAGCGCACCATGTCGTTTCCCAGGCCCGGCTACAGCTGCCGAGTGGATTCCGGAGACCTCCTCGACCAGGGGCCCAATCACGTGTGTGGCCTTGGCAGCCAAAGACGGATCCTGACCGGCACGGTCCCTTGTGCCCTCAACTTAGCCCTTCGGGGAGACCACTGCCCTGCTGTGGGTTGGGCGCCTGGAGCCTCCTGGGAACTAACCCTAACCCTAACCGTACCCCGAACCGGGACCCTCCACCGCAACCTAAGCCTGCCTCGAACCCCAACCCTGCAATGGAGCCGCCTTCTGGCATGGGCCCTCACTTCAGCCCTCGAGGGAGATCACGAGACTGGAGTCGATTCAGCCCTGGCCACGTCCCTGGACCAAACCCTAACCCTAGCTAAGGCTCCCTCCCCATGGGGACCCCATGCCAAAGTCTGACAAGACCACGCGCCTGGGGTCCAGAGGCGGTGCGGGCTGACTCGGCATGGAAGCTGCAAGCTCACCATGTGGTTTCCCAGGCCCGTGTGCAGCTGACCGAGAGGATTCCGGAGGCCTCCTCGAACAGGGGCCGATCGACGTCTGTGGCCTTGGCAGCCAAAGACGGATCCTGACCGGCACGGTCCCTTGTGCCCTCAACTCAGGCCTTCGGGAAGACCACTGCCCTGCTGTGGGTTCGGCGCCTGGAGCCTCCTGGGACCTAACCCTAACCCTAACCCCACACCGAACGGGGACCCTCCACCGAAACCTAAGCCGGCCTCGACCCCTAACCCTGCACTTGAGCCGCCTTGCTGCATGGGCCCTCACTTCAGCCCTCGAGGGAGATCACGAGACCGGAGTCGCTTCGGCCCTGGCCACGTCCCTGGACCGAACCCTAACCCTAGCTAAGGCTCTCTCCCCAAGAGGATCCAATGCCAACGTCTGACAACATCACGCGCCTGGGGTCCGGAAGAGGTGCAGGCTGACTCGGCATGGAACCTGGAAGCGCACCATGTCGTTTCCCAGGCCCGACTGCAGCTGCCGAGAGGATTCCGGAGGCCTCCTCGACCAGGGGCCCAATCACGTGTGTGGCCGTGGCAGGCAAAGACGGATCCTGACCGGCACGGTCTCTTGTGCACTCAACTCAGCCCTTCGGGGGGACCACTGCCCTGCTGTGGTTTCGGCGCCTGGAGCCTCCTGGGACCTAACCCTAACCCTGACAGTACCCCGAACCGGGACCCTCAACCGCAACCTAAGCCTGCCTTGAACCCTAACCCTGCAATGGAGCCGCCTTCTGGCATGGGCCCTCACTTCAGCCCTCGAGGGAGATCACGAGACTGGAGTCAATTCAGCCCTGGCCACGTCCCTGGACCAAACCCTAACCCTAGCTAAGGCTCCCTCCCCATGGGGACCCCATGCCAAAGTCTGACAAGACCACGCGCCTGGGGTCCAGAGGCGGTGCGGGCTGCCTCGGCATGGAAGCTGCAAGCTCACCATGTGGTTTCCCAGGCCCGTGTGCAGCTGACCGAGAGGATTCCGGAGGCCTCCTCGAACAGGGGCCGATCGACGTCTGTGGCCTTGGCAGCCAAAGACGGATCCTGACCGGCACGGTCCCTTGTGCCCTCAACTCAGGCCTTCGGGAAGACCACTGCCCTGCTGTGGGTTCGGCGCCTGGAGCCTCCTGGGACCTAACCCTAACCCTAACCCCACACCGAACGGTGACCCTCCACCGAAACCTAAGCCGGCCTCGACCCCTAACCCTGTACTTGAGCCGCCTTGCTGCATGGGCCCTCACTTCAGCCCTCTAGGGAGATCACGAGACCGGAGTCGCTTCGGCCCTGGCCACGTCCCTGGACCGAACCCTAACCCTAGCTAAGGCTCTCTCCCCAAGAGGACCCAATGCCAACGTCTGACAACACCACGCGCCTGGGGTCCGGAAGAGGTGCAGGCTGACTCGGCATGGAACCTGGAAGCGCACCATGTCGTTTCCCAGGCCCGGCTGCAGCTGCCGAGAGGATTCCGGAGGCCTCCTCGACCAGGGGCCCAATCACGTGTGTGGCCTTGGCAGCCATAGATGGATCCTGACCGGCACGGTCTCTTGTGCCCTCAACTCAGCCCTTGGGGGAGACCACTGCCCTGCTGTGGTTTGGGCGCCTGGAGCCTCCTGGGACCTAACCCTAACCCTAACCGTACCCCGAACAGGGACCCTCCACCGCAACCTAAGCCTGCCTCGAACCCCAACCCTGCAATGGAGCCGCCTTCTGGCATGGGCCCTCACTTCAGCCCTCGAGGGAGATCACGAGACTGGAGTCGATTCAGCCCTGGCCACGTCCCTGGACCAAACCCTAACCCTAGCTAAGCCTCCCTCCCCATGGGGACCCCATGCCAAAGTCTGACAAGACCACGCGCCTGGGGTCCAGAGGCGGTGCGGGCTGACTCGGCATGGAAGCTGCAAGCTCACCATGTGGTTTCCCAGGCCCGTGTGCAGCTGACCGAGAGGATTCCGGAGGCCTCCTCGAACAGGGGCCGATCGACGTCTGTGGCCTTGGCAGCCAAAGACGGATCCTGACCGGCACGGTCCCTTGTGCCCTCAACTCAGGCCTTCGGGAAGACCACTGCCCTGCTGTGGGTTCGGCGCCTGGAGCCTCCTGGGACCTAACCCTAACCCTAACCCCACACCGAACGGGGACCCTCCACCGAAACCTAAGCCGGCCTCGAACCCTAACCCTGCACTTGAGCCGCCTTGCTGCATGGGCCCTCACTTCAGCCCTCGAGGGAGATCACGAGACCGGAGTCGCTTCGGCCCTGGCCACGTCCCTGGACCGAACCCTAACCCTAGCTAAGGCTCTCTCCCCAAGAGGACCCAATGCCAACGTCTGACAACACCACGCGCCTGGGGTCCGGAAGAGGTGCAGGCTGACTCGGCATGGAACCTGGAAGCGCACCATGTCGTTTCCCAGGCCCGGCTGCAGCTGCCGAGAGGACCGGAGGCCTCCTCGACCAGGGGCCCAATCACGTGTGTGGCCTTGGCAGCCATAGATGGATCCTGACCGGCACGGTCCCTTGTGCCCTCAACTCAGCCCTTGGGGGAGACCACTGCCCTGCTGTGGTTTGGGCGCCTGGAGCCTCCTGGGACCTAACCCTAACCCTAACCGTACCCCGAACAGGGACCCTCCACCGCAACCTAAGCCTGCCTCGAACCCCAACCCTGCAATGGAGCCGCCTTCTGGCATGGGCCCTCACTTCAGCCCTCGAGGGAGATCACGAGACTGGAGTCGATTCAGCCCTGGCCACGTCCCTGGACCAAACCCTAACCCTAGCTAAGCCTCCCTCCCCATGGGGACCCCATGCCAAAGTCTGACAAGACCACGCGCCTGGGGTCCAGAGGCGGTGCGGGCTGACTCGGCATGGAAGCTGCAAGCTAACCATGTGGTTTCCCAGGCCCGTGTGCAGCTGACCGAGAGGATTCCGGAGGCCTCCTCGAACAGGGGCCGATCGACGTCTGTGGCCTTGGCAGCCAAAGACGGATCCTGACCGGCACGGTCCCTTGTGCCCTCAACTCAGGCCTTCGGGAAGACCACTGCCCTGCTGTGGGTTCGGCGCCTGGAGCCTCCTGGGACCTAACCCTAACCCTAACCCCACACCGAACGGGGACCCTCCACCGAAACCTAAGCCGGCCTCGAACCCTAACCCTGCACTTGAGCCGCCTTGCTGCATGGGCCCTCACTTCAGCCCTCGAGGGAGATCACGAGACCGGAGTCGCTTCGGCCCTGGCCACGTCCCTGGACCGAACCCTAACCCTAGCTAAGGCTCTCTCCCCAAGAGGACCCAATGCCAACGTCTGACAACACCACGCGCCTGGGGTCCGGAAGAGGTGCAGGCTGACTCGGCATGGAACCTGGAAGCGCACCATGTCGTTTCCCAGGCCCGGCTGCAGCTGCCGAGAGGACCGGAGGCCTCCTCGACCAGGGGCCCAATCACGTGTGTGGCCTTGGCAGCCAAAGACGGATCCTGACCGGCACGGTCCCTTGTGCCCTCAACTCAGCCCTTGGGGGAGACCACTGCCCTGCTGTGGGTTGGGCGCCTGGAGCCTCCTGGGACCTAACCCTAACCCTAACCGTACCCCGACCGGGACCCTCCACCGCAACCTAAGCCTGCCTCGAACCCCAACCCTTCAATGGAGCCGCCTTCTGGCATGGGCCCTCACTTCAGCCCTCGAGGGAGATCACGAGACTGGAGTCGATTCAGCCCTGGCCACGATCCTGGACCAAACCCTAACCCTAGCTAAGGCTCCCGCCCCATGGGGACCCCATGCCAAAGTCTGACAAGACCACGCGCCTGGGGTCCAGAGGCGGTGCGGGCTGACTCGGCATGGAAGCTGCAAGCTCACCATGTGGTTTCCCAGGCCCGTGTGCAGCTGACCGAGAGCATTCCGGAGGCCTCCTCGAACAGGGGCCGATCGACGTCTGTGGCCTTGGCAGCCAAAGACGGATCCTGACCGGCACGGTCCCTTGTGCCCTCAACTCAGGCCTTCGGGAAGACCACTGCCCTGCTGTGGGTTCGGCGCCTGGAGCCTCCTGGGACCTAACCCTAACCCTAACCCCACACCGAACGGGGAACCTCCACCGAAACCTAAGCCGGCCTCGACACCTAACCCTGCACTTGAGCCGCCTTGCTGCATGGGCCCTCACTTCAGCCCTCGAGGGAGATCACGAGACCGGAGTCGCTTCGGCCCTGGCCACGTCCCTGGACCGAACCCTAACCCTAGCTAAGGCTCTCTCCCCAAGAGGACCCAATGCCAACGTCTGACAACACCACGCGCCTGGGGTCCGGAAGAGGTGCAGGCTGACTCGGCATGGAACCTGGAAGCGCACCATGTCGTTTCCCAGGCCCGGCTGCAGCTGCCGAGAGGATTCCGGAGGCCTCCTCGACCAGGGGCCCAATCACGTGTGTGGCCTTGGCAGCCATAGACGGATCCTGACCGGCACGGTCCCTTGTGCCCTCAACTCAGCCCTTGGGGGAGACCACTGCCCTGCTGTGGGTTGGGCGCCTGGAGCCTCCTGGGACCTAACCCTAACCCTAACCGTACCCCGAACCGGGACCCTCCACCGCAACCTAAGCCTGCCTCGAACCCCAACCCTGCAATGGAGCCGCCTTCTGGCATGGGCCCTCACTTCAGCCCTCGAGGGAGATCACGAGACTGGAGTCGATTCAGCCCTGGCCACGTCCCTGGACCAAACCCTAACCCTAGCTAAGGCTCCCTCCCCATGGGGACCCCATGCCAAAGTCTGACAAGACCACGCGCCTGGGGTCCAGAGGCGGTGCGGGCTGACTCGGCATGGAAGCTGCAAGCTCACCATGTGGTTTCCCAGGCCCGTGTGCAGCTGACCGAGAGGATTCCGGAGGCCTCCTCGAACAGGGGCCGATCGACGTCTGTGGCCTTGGCAGCCAAAGACGGATCCTGACCGGCACGGTCCCTTGTGCCCTCAACTCAGGCCTTCGGGAAGACCACTGCCCTGCTGTGGGTTCGGCGCCTGGAGCCTCCTGGGACCTAACCCTAACCCTAACCCCACACCGAACGGGGACCCTCCACCGAAACCTAAGCCGGCCTCGACCCCTAACCCTGTACTTGAGCCGCCTTGCTGCATGGGCCCTCACTTCAGCCCTCGAGGGAGATCACGAGACCGGAGTCGCTTCGGCCCTGGCCACGTCCCTGGACCGAACCCTAACCCTAGCTAAGGCTCTCTCCCCAAGAGGACCCAATGCCAACGTCTGACAACACCACGCGCCTGGGGTCCGGAAGACGTGCAGGCTGACTCGGCATGGAACCTGGAAGCGCACCATGTCGTTTCCCAGGCCCGGCTGCAGCTGCCGAGAGGATTCCGGAGGCCTCCTCGACCAGGGGCCCAATCACGTGTGTGGCCTTGGCAGCCAAAGACGGATCCTGACCGGCACGGTCCCTTGTGCCCTCAACTCAGCCCTTCGGGGGGACCACTGCCCTGCTGTGGTTTCGGCGCCTGGAGCCTCCTGGGACGTAACCCTAACCCTAACCGTACCCCGAACCGGGACCCTCCACCGCAACCTAAGCCTGCCTCGAACCCCAACCCTGCAATGGAGCCGCCTTCTGGCATGGGCCCTCACTTCAGCCCTCGAGGGAGATCACGAGACTGGAGTCGATTCAGCCCTGGCCACGTCCCTGGACCAAACCCTAACCCTAGCTAAGGCTCCCTCCCCATGGGGACCCCATGCCAAAGTCTGACAAGACCACGCGCCTGGGGTCCAGAGGCGGTGCGGGCTGACTCGGCATGGAAGCTGCAAGCTCACCATGTGGTTTCCCAGGCCCGTGTGCAGCTGACCGAGAGGATTCCGGAGGCCTCCTCGAACAGGGGCCGATCGACGTCTGTGGCCTTGGCAGCCAAAGACGGATCCTGACCGGCACGGTCCCTTGTGCCCTCAACTCAGGCCTTCGGGAAGACCACTGCCCTGCTGTGGGTTCGGCTCTTGGAGCCTCCTGGGACCTAACCCTAACCCTAACCGCACACCGAACGGGGAACCTCCACCGAAACCTAAGCCGGCCTCGACCCCTAACCCTGCACTTGAGCCGCCTTGCTGCATGGGCCCTCACTTCAGCCCTCGAGGGAGATCACGAGACCGGAGTCGCTTCGGCCCTGGCCACGTCCCTGGACCGAACCCTAACCCTAGCTAAGGCTCTCTCCCCAAGAGGACCCAATGCCAACGTCTGACAACACCACGCGCCTGGGGTCCGGAAGAGGTGCAGGCTGACTCGGCATGGAACCTGGAAGCGCACCATGTCGTTTCCCAGGCCCGGCTGCAGCTGCCGAGAGGATTCCGGAGGCCTCCTGGACCAGGGGCCCAATCACGTGTGTGGCCTTGGCAGCCAAAGACGGATCCTGACCGGCACGGTCCCTTGTGCCCTCAACTCAGCCCTTGGGGGAGACCACTGCCCTGCTGTGGTTTGGGCGCCTGGAGCCTCCTGGGACCTAACCCTAACCCTAACCGTACCCCGAACCGGGACCCTTCACCGCAACCTAAGACTGCCTCAAACCCCAACCCTGCAATGGAGCCGCCTTCTGGCATGGGCCCTCACTTCAGCCCTCGAGGGAGATCACGAGACTGGAGTCGATTCAGCCCTGGCCACGTCCCTGGACCAAACCCTAACCCTAGCTAAGGCTCCCTCCCCATGGGGACCCCATGCCAAAGTCTGACAAGACCACGCGCCTGGGGTCCAGAGGCGGTGCGGGCTGACTCGGCATGGAAGCTGCAAGCTCACCATGTGGTTTCCCAGGCCCGTGTGCAGCTGACCGAGAGGATTCCGGAGGCCTCCTCGAACAGGGGCCGATCGACGTCTGTGGCCTTGGCAGCCAAAGACGGATCCTGACCGGCACGGTCCCTTGTGCCCTCAACTCAGGCCTTCGGGAAGACCACTGCCCTGCTGTGGGTTCGGCGCCTGGAGCCTCCTGGGACCTAACCCTAACCCTAACCCCACACCGAACGGGGACCCTCCACCGAAACCTAAGCCGGCCTCGACCCCTAACCCTGCACTTGAGCCGCCTTGCTGCATGGGCCCTCACTTCAGCCCTCGAGGGAGATCACGAGACCGGAGTCGCTTCGGCCCTGGCCACGTCCCTGGACCGAACCCTAACCCTAGCTAAGGCTCTCTCCCCAAGAGGACCCAATGCCAACGTCTGACAACACCACGCGCCTGGGGTCCGGAAGAGGTGCAGGCTGACTCGGCATGGAACCTGGAAGCGCACCATGTCGTTTCCCAGGCCCGGCTGCAGCTGCCGAGAGGATTCCGGAGGCCTCCTCGACCAGGGGCCCAATCACGTGTGTGGCCTTGGCAGCCATAGACGGATCCTGACCGGCACGGTCCCTTGTGCCCTCAACTCAGCCCTTGGGGGAGACCACTGCCCTGCTGTGGTTTGGGCGCCTGGAGCCTCCTGGGACCTAACCCTAACCCTAACCGTACCCCGAACCGGGACCCTCCACCGCAACCTAAGCTTGCCTCGAACCCCAACCCTGCAATGGAGCCGCCTTCTGGCATGGGCCCTCACTTCAGCCCTCGAGGGAGATCACGAGACTGGAGTCGATTCAGCCCTGGCCACGTCCCTGGACCAAACCCTAACCCTAGCTAAGGCTCCCTCCCCATGGGGACCCCATGCCAAAGTCTGACAAGACCACGCGCCTGGGGTCCAGAGGCGGTGCGGGCTGACTCGGCATGGAAGCTGCAAGCTCACCATGTGGTTTCCCAGGCCCGTGTGCAGCTGACCGAGAGGATTCCGGAGGCCTCCTCGAACAGGGGCCGATCGACGTCTGTGGCCTTGGCAGCCAAAGACGGATCCTGACCGGCACGGTCCCTTGTGCCCTCAACTCAGGCCTTCGGGAAGACCACTGCCCTGCTGTGGGTTCGGCGCCTGGAGCCTCCTGGGACCTAACCCTAACCCTAACCCCACACGAACGGGGACCCTCCACCGAAACCTAAGCCGGCCTCGACCCCTAACCCTGTACTTGAGCCGCCTTGCTGCATGGGCCCTCACTTCAGCCCTCGAGGGAGATCACGAGACCGGAGTCGCTTCGGCCCTGGCCACGTCCCTGGACCGAACCCTAACCCTAGCTAAGACTCTCTCCCCAACAGGACCCAATGCCATCGTCTGACAACACCACGCGCCTGGGGTCCGGAAGAGGTGCAGGCTGACTCGGCATGGAACCTGGAAGCGCACCATGTCGTTTCCCAGGCCCGGCTGCAGCTGCCGAGAGGATTCCGGAGGCCTCCTCGACCAGGGGCCCAATCACGTGTGTGGCCTTGGAAGCCAAAGACGGATCCTGACCGGCACGGTCCCTTGTGCCCTCAACTCAGCCCTTCGGGGGGACCACTGCCCTGCTGTGGTTTCGGCGCCTGGAGCCTCCTGGGACGTAACCCTAACCCTAACCGTACCCCGAACCGGGACCCTCCACCGCAACCTAAGCCTGCCTCGAACCCTAACCGTGCAATGGAGCCGCCTTCTGGCATGGGCCCTCACTTCAGCCCTCGAGGGAGATCACGAGACTGGAGTCGATTCAGCCCTGGCCACGTCCCTGGACCAAACCCTAACCCTAGCTAAGGCTCCCTCCCCATGGGGACCCCATGCCAAAGTCTGACAAGACCACGCGCCTGGGGTCCAGAGGCGGTGCGGGCTGACTCGGCATGGAAGCTGCAAGCTCACCATGTGGTTTCCCAGGCCCGTGTGCAGCTGACCGAGAGGATTCCGGAGGCCTCCTCGAACAGGGGCCGATCGACGTCTGTGGCCTTGGCAGCCAAAGACGGATCCTGACCGGCACGGTCCCTTGTGCCCTCAACTCAGGCCTTCGGGAAGACCACGGCCCTGCTGTGGGTTCGGCGCCTGGAGCCTCCTGGGACCTAACCCTAACCCTAACCCCACACCGAACGGGGACCCTCCACCGAAACCTAAGCCGGCCTCGACCCCTAACCCTGCACTTGAGCCGCCTTGCTGCATGGGCCCTCACTTCAGCCCTCGAGGGAGATCACGAGACCGGAGTCGCTTCGGCCCTGGCCACGTCCCTGGACCGAACCCTAACCCTAGCTAAGGCTCTCTCCCCAAGAGGACCCAATGCCAACGTCTGACAACACCACGCGCCTGGGGTCCGGAAGAGGTGCAGGCTGACTCGGCATGGAACCTGGAAGCGCACCATGTCGTTTCCCAGGCCCGGCTGCAGCTGCCGAGAGGATTCCGGAGGCCTCCTGGACCAGGGGCCCAATCACGTGTGTGGCCTTGGCAGCCAAAGACGGATCCTGACCGGCACGGTCCCTTGTGCCCTCAACTCAGCCCTTGGGGGAGACCACTGCCCTGCTGTGGGTTGGGCGCCTGGAGCCTCCTGGGACCTAACCCTAACCCTAACCGTACCCCGAACCGGGCCCCTCCACCGCAACCTAAGCCTGCCTCGAACCCCAACCCTGCAATGGAGCCGCCTTCTGGCATGGGCCCTCACTTCAGCCCTCGAGGGAGATCACGAGACTGGAGTCGATTCAGCCCTGGCCACGTCCCTGGACCAAACCCTAACCCTAGCTAAGGCTCCCTCCCCATGGGGACCCCATGCCAAAGTCTGACAAGACCACGCGCCTGGGGTCCAGAGGCGGTGCGGGCTGACTCGGCATGGAAGCTGCAAGCTCACCATGTGGTTTCCCAGGCCCGTGTGCAGCTGACCGAGAGGATTCCGGAGGCCTCCTCGAACAGGGGCCGATCGACGTCTGTGGCCTTGGCAGCCAAAGACGGATCCTGACCGGCACGGTCCCTTGTGCCCTCAACTCAGGCCTTCGGGAAGACCACTGCCCTGCTGTGTGTTCGGCGCCTGGAGCCTCCTGGGACCTAACCCTAACCCTAACCCCACACCGAACGGGGACCCTCCACCGAAACCTAAGCCGGCCTCGACCCCTAACCCTGCACTTGAGCCGCCTTGCTGCATGGGCCCTCACTTCAGCCCTCGAGGGAGATCACGAGACCGGAGTCGCTTCGGCCCTGGCCACGTCCCTGGACCGAACCCTAACCCTAGCTAAGGCTCTCTCCCCAAGAGGACCCAATGCCAACGTCTGACAACACCACGCGCCTGGGGTCCGGAAGAGGTGCAGGCTGACTCGGCATGGAACCTGGAAGCGCACCATGTCGTTTCCCAGGCCCGGCTGCAGCTGCCGAGAGGATTCCGGAGGCCTCCTGGACCAGGGGCCCAATCACGTGTGTGGCCTTGGCAGCCAAAGACGGATCCTGACCGGCACGGTCCCTTGTGCCCTCAACTCAGCCCTTGGGGGAGACCACTGCCCTGCTGTGGTTTGGGCGCCTGGAGCCTCCTGGGACCTAACCCTAACCCTAACCGTACCCCGAACCGGGACCCTTCACCGCAACCTAAGACTGCCTCAAACCCCAACCCTGCAATGGAGCCGCCTTCTGGCATGGGCCCTCACTTCAGCCCTCGAGGGAGATCACGAGACTGGAGTCGATTCAGCCCTGGCCACGTCCCTGGACCAAACCCTAACCCTAGCTAAGGCTCCCTCCCCATGGGGACCCCATGCCAAAGTCTGACAAGACCACGCGCCTGGGGTCCAGAGGCGGTGCGGGCTGACTCGGCATGGAAGCTGCAAGCTCACCATGTGGTTTCCCAGGCCCGTGTGCAGCTGACCGAGAGGATTCCGGAGGCCTCCTCGAACAGGGGCCGATCGACGTCTGTGGCCTTGGCAGCCAAAGACGGATCCTGACCGGCACGGTCCCTTGTGCCCTCAACTCAGGCCTTCGGGAAGACCACTGCCCTGCTGTGGGTTCGGCGCCTGGAGCCTCCTGGGACCTAACCCTAACCCTAACCCCACACCGAACGGGGACCCTCCACCGAAACCTAAGCCGGCCTCGACCCCTAACCCTTCACTTGAGCCGCCTTGCTGCATGGGCCCTCACTTCAGCCCTCGAGGGAGATCACGAGACCGGAGTCGCTTCGGCCCTGGCCACGTCCCTGGACCGAACCCTAACCCTAGCTAAGGCTCTCTCCCCAAGAGGACCCAATGCCAACGTCTGACAACACCACGCGCCTGGGGTCCGGAAGAGGTGCAGGCTGACTCGGCATGGAACCTGGAAGCGCACCATGTCGTTTCCCAGGCCCGGCTGCAGCTGCCGAGAGGATTCCGGAGGCCTCCTCGACCAGGGGCCCAATCACGTGTGTGGCCTTGGCAGCCATAGACGGATCCTGACCGGCACGGTCCCTTGTGCCCTCAACTCAGCCCTTGGGGGAGACCACTGCCCTGCTGTGGTTTGGGCGCCTGGAGCCTCCTGGGACCTAACCCTAACCCTAACCGTACCCCGAACCGGGACCCTCCACCGCAACCTAAGCTTGCCTCGAACCCCAACCCTGCAATGGAGCCGCCTTCTGGCATGGGCCCTCACTTCAGCCCTCGAGGGAGATCACGAGACTGGAGTCGATTCAGCCCTGGCCACGTCCCTGGACCAAACCCTAACCCTAGCTAAGGCTCCCTCCCCATGGGGACCCCATGCCAAAGTCTGACAAGACCACGCGCCTGGGGTCCAGAGGCGGTGCGGGCTGACTCGGCATGGAAGCTGCAAGCTCACCATGTGGTTTCCCAGGCCCGTGTGCAGCTGACCGAGAGGATTCCGGAGGCCTCCTCGAACAGGGGCCGATCGACGTCTGTGGCCTTGGCAGCCAAAGACGGATCCTGACCGGCACGGTCCCTTGTGCCCTCAACTCAGGCCTTCGGGAAGACCACTGCCCTGCTGTGGGTTCGGCGCCTGGAGCCTCCTGGGACCTAACCCTAACCCTAACCCCACACGAACGGGGACCCTCCACCGAAACCTAAGCCGGCCTCGACCCCTAACCCTGTACTTGAGCCGCCTTGCTGCATGGGCCCTCACTTCAGCCCTCGAGGGAGATCACGAGACCGGAGTCGCTTCGGCCCTGGCCACGTCCCTGGACCGAACCCTAACCCTAGCTAAGACTCTCTCCCCAACAGGACCCAATGCCAACGTCTGACAACACCACGCGCCTGGGGTCCGGAAGAGGTGCAGGCTGACTCGGCATGGAACCTGGAAGCGCACCATGTCGTTTCCCAGGCCCGGCTGCAGCTGCCGAGAGGATTCCGGAGGCCTCCTCGACCAGGGGCCCAATCACGTGTGTGGCCTTGGAAGCCAAAGACGGATCCTGACCGGCACGGTCCCTTGTGCCCTCAACTCAGCCCTTCGGGGGGACCACTGCCCTGCTGTGGTTTCGGCGCCTGGAGCCTCCTGGGACGTAACCCTAACCCTAACCGTACCCCGAACCGGGACCCTCCACCGCAACCTAAGCCTGCCTCGAACCCTAACCGTGCAATGGAGCCGCCTTCTGGCATGGGCCCTCACTTCAGCCCTCGAGGGAGATCACGAGACTGGAGTCGATTCAGCCCTGGCCACGTCCCTGGACCAAACCCTAACCCTAGCTAAGGCTCCCTCCCCATGGGGACCCCATGCCAAAGTCTGACAAGACCACGCGCCTGGGGTCCAGAGGCGGTGCGGGCTGACTCGGCATGGAAGCTGCAAGTTCACCATGTGGTTTCCCAGGCCCGTGTGCAGCTGACCGAGAGGATTCCGGAGGCCTCCTCGAACAGGGGCCGATCGACGTCTGTGGCCTTGGCAGCCAAAGACGGATCCTGACCGGCACGGTCCCTTGTGCCCTCAACTCAGGCCTTCGGGAAGACCACGGCCCTGCTGTGGGTTCGGCGCCTGGAGCCTCCTGGGACCTAACCCTAACCCTAACCCCACACCGAACGGGGACCCTCCACCGAAACCTAAGCCGGCCTCGACCCCTAACCCTGCACTTGAGCCGCCTTGCTGCATGGGCCCTCACTTCAGCCCTCGAGGGAGATCACGAGACCGGAGTCGCTTCGGCCCTGGCCACGTCCCTGGACCGAACCCTAACCCTAGCTAAGGCTCTCTCCCCAAGAGGACCCAATGCCAACGTCTGACAACACCACGCGCCTGGGGTCCGGAAGAGGTGCAGGCTGACTCGGCATGGAACCTGGAAGCGCACCATGTCGTTTCCCAGGCCCGGCTGCAGCTGCCGAGAGGATTCCGGAGGCCTCCTGGACCAGGGGCCCAATCACGTGTGTGGCCTTGGCAGCCAAAGACGGATCCTGACCGGCACGGTCCCTTGTGCCCTCAACTCCGCCCTTGGGGGAGACCACTGCCCTGCTGTGGGTTGGGCGCCTGGAGCCTCCTGGGACCTAACCCTAACCCTAACCGTACCCCGAACCGGGCCCCTCCACCGCAACCTAAGCCTGCCTCGAACCCCAACCCTGCAATGGAGCCGCCTTCTGGCATGGGCCCTCACTTCAGCCCTCGAGGGAGATCACGAGACTGGAGTCGATTCAGCCCTGGCCACGTCCCTGGACCAAACCCTAACCCTAGCTAAGGCTCCCTCCCCATGGGGACCCCATGCCAAAGTCTGACAAGACCACGCGCCTGGGGTCCAGAGGCGGTGCGGGCTGACTCGGCATGGAAGCTGCAAGCTCACCATGTGGTTTCCCAGGCCCGTGTGCAGCTGACCGAGAGGATTCCGGAGGCCTCCTCGAACAGGGGCCGATCGACGTCTGTGGCCTTGGCAGCCAAAGACGGATCCTGACCGGCACGGTCCCTTGTGCCCTCAACTCAGGCCTTCGGGAAGACCACTGCCCTGCTGTGGGTTCGGCGCCTGGAGCCTCCTGGGACCTAACCCTAACCCTAACCCCACACCGAACGGGGACCCTCCACCGAAACCTAAGCCGGCCTCGACCCCTAACCCTGCACTTGAGCCGCCTTGCTGCATGGGCCCTCACTTCAGCCCTCGAGGGAGATCACGAGACCGGAGTCGCTTCGGCCCTGGCCACGTCCCTGGACCGAACCCTAACCCTAGCTAAGGCTCTCTCCCCAAGAGGACCCAATGCCAACGTCTGACAACACCACGCGCCTGGGGTCCGGAAGAGGTGCAGGCTGACTCGGCATGGAACCTGGAAGCGCACCATGTCGTTTCCCAGGCCCGGCTGCAGCTGCCGAGAGGATTCCGGAGGCCTCCTGGACCAGGGGCCCAATCACGTGTGTGGCCTTGGCAGCCAAAGACGGATCCTGACCGGCACGGTCCCTTGTGCCCTCAACTCATCCCTTGGGGGAGACCACTGCCCTGCTGTGGGTTGGGCGCCTGGAGCCTCCTGGGACCTAACCCTAACCCTAACCGTACCCCGAACCGGGCCCCTCCACCGCAACCTAAGCCTGCCTCGAACCCCAACCCTGCAATGGAGCCGCCTTCTGGCATGGGCCCTCACTTCAGCCCTCGAGGGAGATCACGAGACTGGAGTCGATTCAGCCCTGGCCACGTCCCTGGACCAAACCCTAACCCTAGCTAAGGCTCCCTCCCCATGGGGACCCCATGCCAAAGTCTGACAAGACCACGCGCCTGGGGTCCAGAGGCGGTGCGGGCTGACTCGGCATGGAAGCTGCAAGCTCACCATGTGGTTTCCCAGGCCCGTGTGCAGCTGACCGAGAGGATTCCGGAGGCCTCCTCGAACAGGGGCCGATCGACGTCTGTGGCCTTGGCAGCCAAAGACGGATCCTGACCGGCACGGTCCCTTGTGCCCTCAACTCAGGCCTTCGGGAAGACCACTGCCCTGCTGTGGGTTCGGCGCCTGGAGCCTCCTGGGACCTAACCCTAACCCTAACCCCACACCGAACGGGGACCCTCCACCGAAACCTAAGCCGGCCTCGACCCCTAACCCTGCACTTGAGCCGCCTTGCTGCATGGGCCCTCACTTCAGCCCTCGAGGGAGATCACGAGACCGGAGTCGCTTCGGCCCTGGCCACGTCCCTGGACCGAACCCTAACCCTAGCTAAGGCTCTCTCCCCAAGAGGACCCAATGCCAACGTCTGACAACACCACGCGCCTGGGGTCCGGAAGAGGTGCAGGCTGACTCGGCATGGAACCTGGAAGCGCACCATGTCGTTTCCCAGGCCCGGCTACAGCTGCCGAGAGGATTCCGGAGGCCTCCTCGACCAGGGGCCCAATCACGTGTGTGGCCTTGGCAGCCAAAGACGGATTCTGACCGGCACGGTCCCTTGTGCCCTCAACTCAGCCCTTGGGGGAGACCACTGCCCTGCTGTGGTTTGGGCGCCTGGAGCCTCCTGGGACCTAACCCTAACCCTACCCGTACCCCGAACCGGGCCCCTCCACCGCAACCTACGCCTGCCTCGAACCCCAACCCTGCAATGGAGCCGCCTTCTGGCATGGGCCCTCACTTCAGCCCTCGAGGGAGATCACGAGACTGGAGTCGATTCAGCCCTGGCCACGTCCCTGGACCAACCCTAACCCTAGCTAAGGCTCCCTCCCCATGGGGACCCCATGCCAAAGTCTGACAAGACCACGCGCCTGGGGTCCAGAGGCGGTGCGGGCTGACTCGGCATGGAAGCTGCAAGCTCACCATGTGGTTTCCCAGGCCCGTGTGCAGCTGACCGAGAGGATTCCGGAGGCCTCCTCGAACAGGGGCCGATCGACGTCTGTGGCCTTGGCAGCCAAAGGCGGATCCTGACCGGCACGGTCCCTTGTGCCCTCAACTCAGGCCTTCGGGAAGACCACTGCCCTGCTGTGGGTTCGGCGCCTGGAGCCTCCTGGGACCTAACCCTAACCCTAACCCCACACCGAACGGGGACCCTCCACCGAAACCTAAGCCGGCCTCGACCCCTAACCCTGCACTTGAGCCGCCTTGCTGCATGGGCCCTCACTTCAGCCCTCGAGGGAGATCACGAGACCGGAGTCGCTTCGGCCCTGGCCACGTCCCTGGACCGAACCCTAACCCTAGCTAAGGCTCTCTCCCCAAGAGGACCCAATGCCAACGTCTGACAACACCACGCGCCTGGGGTCTGGAAGAGGTGCAGGCTGACTCGGCATGGAACCTGGAAGCGCACCATGTCGTTTCCCAGGCCCGGCTGCAGCTGCCGAGAGGATTCCGGAGGCCTCCTCGACCAGGGGCCCAATCACGTGTGTGGCCTTGGCAGCCATAGACGGATCCTGACCGGCACGGTCCCTTGTGCCCTCAACTCAGCCCTTGCGGGAGACCACTGCCCTGCTGTGGTTTGGGCGCCTGGAGCCTCCTGGGACCTAACCCTAACCCTAACCGTACCCCGAACCGGGACCCTCCACCGCAACCTAAGCCTGCCTCGAACCCCAACCCTTCAATGGAGCCGCCTTCTGGCATGGGCCCTCACTTCAGCCCTCGAGGGAGATCACGAGACTGGAGTCGATTCAGCCCTGGCCACGTCCCTGGACCAAACCCTAACCCTAGCTAAGGCTCCCTCCCCATGGGGACCCCATGCCAAAGTCTGACAAGACCACGCGCCTGGGGTCCAGAGGCGGTGCGGGCTGACTCGGCATGGAAGCTGCAAGCTCACCATGTGGTTTCCCAGGCCCGTGTGCAGCTGATCGAGAGGATTCCGGAGGCCTCCTCGAACAGGGGCCGATCGACGTCTGTGGCTTGGCAGCCAAAGACGGATCCTGACCGGCACGGTCCCTTGTGCCCTCAACTCAGGCCTTCGGGAAGACCACTGCCCTGCTGTGGGTTCGGCGCCTGAAGCCTCCTGGGACCTAACCCTAACCCTAACCCCACACCGAACGGGGACCCTCCACCGAAACCTAAGCCGGCCTCGACCCCTAACCCTGCACTTGAGCCGCCTTGCTGCATGGGCCCTCACTTCAGCCCTCGAGGGAGATCACGAGACCGGAGTCGCTTCGGCCCTGGCCACGTCCCTGGACCGAACCCTAACCCTAGCTAAGGCTCTCTCCCCAAGAGGACCCAATGCCAACGTCTGACAACACCACGCGCCTGGGGTCCGGAAGAGGTGCAGGCTGACTCGGCATGGAACCTGGAAGCGCACCATGTCGTTTCCCAGGCCCGGCTGCAGCTGCCGAGAGGATTCCGGAGGCCTCCTCGACCAGGGGCCCAATCACGTGTGTGGCCTTGGCAGCCAAAGACGGATCCTGACCGGCACGGTCCCTTGTGCCCTCAACTCAGCCCTTGGGGGAGACCACTGCCCGGCTGTTGGTTGGGCGCCTGGAGCCTCCTGGGACCTAACCCTAACCCTACCCGTACCCCGAACCGGGACCCTCCACCGCAACCTAAGCCTGCCTCGAACCCCAACCCTGCAATGGAGCCGCCTTCTGGCATGGGCCCTCACTTCAGCCCTCGAGGGAGATCACGAGACTGGAGTCGATTCAGCCCTGGCCACGTCCCTGGACCAAACCCTAACCCTAGCTAAGGCTCCCTCCCCATGGGGACCCCATGCCAAAGACTGACAAGACCACGCGCCTGGGGTCCAGAGGCGGTGCGGGCTGACTCGGCATGGAAGCTGCAAGCTCACCATGTGGTTTCCCAGGCCCGTGTGCAGCTGACCGAGAGGATTCAGGAGGCCTCCTCGAACAGGGGCCGATCGACGTCTGTGGCCTTGGCAGCCAAAGACGGATCCTGACCGGCACGGTCCCTTGTGCCCTCAACTCAGGCCTTCGGGAAGACCACTGCCCTGCTGTGGGTTCGGCGCCTGGAGCCTCCTGGGACCTAACCCTAACCCTAACCCCACACCGAACGGGGACCCTCCACCGAAACCTAAGCCGGCCTCGACCCCTAACCCTGCACTTGAGCCGCCTTGCTGCATGGGCCCTCACTTCAGCCCTCGAGGGAGATCACGAGACCGGAGTCGCTTCGGCCCTGGCCACGTCCCTGGGCCGAACCCTAACCCTAGCTAAGGCTCTCTCCCCAAGAGGACCCAATGCCAACGTCTGACAACACCACGCGCCTGGGGACCGGAAGAGGTGCAGGCTGACTCGGCATGGAACCTGGAAGCGCACCATGTCGTTTCCCAGGCCCGGCTGCAGCTGCCGAGAGGATTCCGGAGGCCTCCTGGACCAGGGGCCCAATCACGTGTGTGGCCTTGGCAGCCAAAGACGGATTCTGACCGGCACGGTCCCTTGTGCCCTCAACTCAGCCCTTGGGGGAGACCACTGCCCTGCTGTGGGTTGGGCGCCTGGAGCCTCCTGGAACCTAACCCTAACCCTACCCGTACCCCGAACCGGGACCCTCCACCGCAACCTAAGCCTGCCTCGAATCCCAACCCTGCAATGGAGCCGCCTTCTGGCATGGGCCCTCACTTCAGCCCTCGAGGGAGATCACGAGACTGGAGTCGATTCAGCCCTGGCCACGTCCCTGGACCAAACCCTAACCCTAGCTAAGGCTCCCTCCCCATGGGGACCCCATGCCAAAGTCTGACAAGACCACGCGCCTGGGGTCCAGAGGCGGTGCGGGCTGACTCGGCATGGAAGCTGCAAGCTCACCATGTGGTTTCCCAGGCCCGTGTGCAGCTGACCGAGAGGATTCCAGAGGCCTCCTCGAACAGGGGCCGATCGACGTCTGTGGCCTTGGCAGCCAAAGACGGATCCTGACCGGCACGGTCCCTTGTGCCCTCAACTCAGGCCTTCGGGAAGACCACTGCCCTGCTGTGGGTTCGGCGCCTGGAGCCTCCTGGGACCTAACCCTAACCCTAACCCCACACCGAACGGGGACCCTCCACCGAAACCTAAGCCGGCCTCGACCCCTAACCCTGCACTTGAGCCGCCTTGCTGCATGGGCCCTCACTTCAGCCCTCGAGGGAGATCACGAGACCGGAGTCGCTTCGGCCCTGGCCACGTCCCTGGACCGAACCCTAAACCTAGCTAAGGCTCTCTCCCCAAGAGGATCCAATGCCAACGTCTGACAACATCACGCGCCTGGGGTCCGGAAGAGGTGCAGGCTGACTCGGCATGGAACCTGGAAGCGCACCATGTCGTTTCCCAGGCCCGGCTGCAGCTGCCGAGAGGATTCCGGAGGCCTCCTCGACCAGGGGCCCAATCACGTGTGTGGCCTTGGCAGCCAAAGACGGATTCTGACCGGCACGGTCCCTTGTGCCCTCAACTCAGCCCTTGCGGGAGACCACTGCCCTGCTGTGGTTTGGGCGCCTGGAGCCTCCTGGGACCTAACCCTAACCCTAACCGTACCCCGAACCGGGACCCTCCACCGCAACCTAAGCCTGCCTCGAACCCCAACCCTTCAATGGAGCCGCCTTCTGGCATGGGCCCTCACTTCAGCCCTCGAGGGAGATCACGAGACTGGAGTCGATTCAGCCCTGGCCACGTCCCTGGACCAAACCCTAACCCTAGCTAAGGCTCCCTCCCCATGGGGACCCCATGCCAAAGTCTGACAAGACCACGCGCCTGGGGTCCAGAGGCGGTGCGGGCTGACTCGGCATGGAAGCTGCAAGCTCACCATGTGGTTTCCCAGGCCCGTGTGCAGCTGATCGAGAGGATTCCGGAGGCCTCCTCGAACAGGGGCCGATCGACGTCTGTGGCTTGGCAGCCAAAGACGGATCCTGACCGGCACGGTCCCTTGTGCCCTCAACTCAGGCCTTCGGGAAGACCACTGCCCTGCTGTGGGTTCGGCGCCTGGAGCCTCCTGGGACCTAACCCTAACCCTAACCCCACACCGAACGGGGACCCTCCACCGAAACCTAAGCCGGCCTCGACCCCTAACCCTGCACTTGAGCCGCCTTGCTGCATGGGCCCTCACTTCAGCCCTCGAGGGAGATCACGAGACCGGAGTCGCTTCGGCCCTGGCCACGTCCCTGGACCGAACCCTAACCCTAGCTAAGGCTCTCTCCCCAAGAGGACCCAATGCCAACGTCTGACAACACCACGCGCCTGGGGTCCGGAAGAGGTGCAGGCTGACTCGGCATGGAACCTGGAAGCGCACCATGTCGTTTCCCAGGCCCGGCTGCAGCTGCCGAGAGGATTCCGGAGGCCTCCTCGACCAGGGGCCCAATCACGTGTGTGGCCTTGGCAGCCAAAGACGGATTCTGACCGGCACGGTCCCTTGTGCCCTCAACTCAGCCCTTGGGGGAGACCACTGCCCTGCTGTGGGTTGGGCGCCTGGAGCCTCCTGGGACCTAACCCTAACCCTACCCGTACCTCGAACCGGGACCCTCCTCCGCAACCTAAGCCTGCCTCGAACCCCAACCCTGCAATGGAGCCGCCTTCTGGCATGGGCCCTCACTTCAGCCCTCGAGGGAGATCACGAGACTGGAGTCGATTCAGCCCTGGCCACGTCCCTGGACCAAACCCTAACCCTAGCTAAGGCTCCCTCCCCATGGGGACCCCATGCCAAAGTCTGACAAGACCACGCGCCTGGGGTCCAGAGGCGGTGCGGGCTGACTCGGCATGGAAGCTGCAAGCTCACCATGTGGTTTCTCAGGCCCGTGTGCAGCTGACCGAGAGGATTCCGGAGGCCTCCTCGAACAGGGGCCGATCGACGTCTGTGGCTTGGCAGCCAAAGACGGATCCTAACCGGCACGGTCCCTTGTGCCCTCAACTCAGGCCTTCGGGAAGACCACTGCCCTGCTGTGGGTTCGGCGCCTGGAGCCTCCTGGGACCTAACCCTAACCCTAACCCCACACCGAACGGGGACCCTCCACCGAAACCTAAGCCGGCCTCGACCCCTAACCCTGCACTTGAGCCGCCTTGCTGCATGGGCCCTCACTTCAGCCCTCGAGGGAGATCACGAGACCGGAGTCGCTTCGGCCCTGGCCACGTCCCTGGACCGAACCCTAACCCTAGCTAAGGCTCTCTCCCCAAGAGGACCCAATGCCAACGTCTGACAACACCACGCGCCTGGGGTCCGGAAGAGGTGCAGGCTGACTCGGCATGGAACCTGGAAGCGCACCATGTCGTTACCCAGGCCCGGCTGCAGCTGCCGAGAGGATTCCGGAGGCCTCCTCGACCAGGGGCCCAATCACGTGTGTGGCCTTGGCAGCCAAAGACGGATTCTGACCGGCACGGTCCCTTGTGCCCTCAACTCAGCCCTTGGGGGAGACCACTGCCCTGCTGTGGGTTGGGCGCCTGGAGCCTCCTGGGACCTAACCCTAACCCTACCCGTACCCCGAACCGGGACCCTCCACCGCAACCTAAGCCTGCCTCGAACCCCAACCCTGCAATGGAGCCGCCTTCTGGCATGGGCCCTCACTTCAGCCCTCGAGGGAGATCACGAGACTGGAGTCGATTCAGCCCTGGCCACGTCCCTGGACCAAACCCTAACCCTAGCTAAGGCTCCCTCCCCATGGGGACCCCATGCCAAAGTCTGACAAGACCACGCGCCTGGGGTCCAGAGGCGGTGCGGGCTGACTCGGCATGGAAGCTGCAAGCTCACCATGTGGTTTCCCAGGCCCGTGTGCAGCTGACCGAGAGGATTCCGGAGGCCTCCTCGAACAGGGGCCGATCGACGTCTGTGGCCTTGGCAGCCAAAGACGGATCCTGACCGGCACGGTCCCTTGTGCCCTCAACTCAGGCCTTCGGGAAGACCACTGCCCTGCTGTGGGTTCGGCGCCTGGAGCCTCCTGGGACCTAACCCTAACCCTAACCCCACACCGAACGGGGACCCTCCACCGAAACCTAAGCCGGCCTCGACCCCTAACCCTGCACTTGAGCCGCCTTGCTGCATGGGCCCTCACTTCAGCCCTCGAGGGAGATCACGAGACCGGAGTCGCTTCGGCCCTGGCCACGTCCCTGGGCCGAACCCTAACCCTAGCTAAGGCTCTCTCCCCAAGAGGACCCAATGCCAACGTCTGACAACACCACGCGCCTGGGGTCCGGAAGAGGTGCAGGCTGACTCGGCATGGAACCTGGAAGCGCACCATGTCGTTTCCCAGGCCCGGCTGCAGCTGCCGAGAGGATTCCGGAGGCCTCCTGGACCAGGGGCCCAATCACGTGTGTGGCCTTGGCAGCCAAAGACGGATTCTGACCGGCACGGTCCCTTGTGCCCTCAACTCAGCCCTTGGGGGAGACCACTGCCCTGCTGTGGGTTGGGCGCCTGGAGCCTCCTGGAACCTAACCCTAACCCTACCCGTACCCCGAACCGGGACCCTCCACCGCAACCTAAGCCTGCCTCGAACCCCAACCCTGCAATGGAGCCGCCTTCTGGCATGGGCCCTCACTTCAGCCCTCGAGGGAGATCACGAGACTGGAGTCGATTCAGCCCTGGCCACGTCCCTGGACCAAACCCTAACCCTAGCTAAGGCTCCCTCCCCATGGGGACCCCATGCCAAAGTCTGACAAGACCACGCGCCTGGGGTCCAGAGGCGGTGCGGGCTGACTCGGCATGGAAGCTGCAAGCTCACCATGTGGTTTCCCAGGCCCGTGTGCAGCTGACCGAGAGGATTCCAGAGGCCTCCTCGAACAGGGGCCGATCGACGTCTGTGGCCTTGGCAGCCAAAGACGGATCCTGACCGGCACGGTCCCTTGTGCCCTCAACTCAGGCCTTCGGGAAGACCACTGCCCTGCTGTGGGTTCGGCGCCTGGAGCCTCCTGGGACCTAACCCTAACCCTAACCCCACACCGAACGGGGACCCTCCACCGAAACCTAAGCCGGCCTCGACCCCTAACCCTGCACTTGAGCCGCCTTGCTGCATGGGCCCTCACTTCAGCCCTCGAGGGAGATCACGAGACCGGAGTCGCTTCGGCCCTGGCCACGTCCCTGGACCGAACCCTAAACCTAGCTAAGGCTCTCTCCCCAAGAGGACCCAATGCCAACGTCTGACAACATCACGCGCCTGGGGTCCGGAAGAGGTGCAGGCTGACTCGGCATGGAACCTGGAAGCGCACCATGTCGTTTCCCAGGACCGGCTGCAGCTGCCGAGAGGATTCCGGAGGCCTCCTCGACCAGGGGCCCAATCACGTGTGTGGCCTTGGCAGCCAAAGACGGATCCTGACCGGCACGGTCCCTTGTGCCCTCAACTCAGGCCTTCGGGAAGACCACTGCCCTGCTGTGGGTTCGGCGCCTGGAGCCTCCTGGGACCTAACCCTAACCCTAACCCCACACCGAACGGGGACCCTCCACCGAAACCTGAGCCGGCCTCGACCCCTAACCCTGCACTTGAGCCGCCTTGCTGCATGGGCCCTCACTTCAGCCCTCGAGGGAGATCACGAGACCGGAGTCGCTTCGGCCCTGGCCACGTCCCTGGACCGAACCCTAACCCTAGCTAAGGCTCTCTCCCCCAGAGGACCCATTGCCAACGTCTGACAACACCACGCGCCTGGGGTCCGGAAGAGGTGCAGGCTGACTCGGCATGGAACCTGGAAGCGCACCATGTCGTTTCCCAGGCCCGGCTGCAGCTGCCGAGAGGATTCCGGAGGCCTCCTCGACCAGGGGCCCAATCACGTGTGTGGCCTTGGCAGCCAAAGACGGATTTTGACCGGCACGGTCCCTTGTGCCCTCAACTCAGCCCTTGGGGGAGACCACTGCCCTGCTGTGGGTTGGGCGCCTGGAGCCTCCTGGGACCTAACCCTAACCCTACCCGTACCCCGAACCGGGACCCTCCACCGCAACCTAAGCCTGCCTCGAACCCCAACCCTGCAATGGAGCCGCCTTCTGGCATGGGCCCTCACTTCAGCCCTCGATGGAGATCACGAGACTGGAGTCGATTCAGCCCTGGCCACGTCCCTGGACCAAACCCTAACCCTAGCTAAGGCTCCCTCCCCATGGGGACCCCATGCCAAAGTCTGACAAGACCACGCGCCTGGGGTCCAGAGGCGGTGCGGGCTGACTCGGCATGGAAGCTGCAAGCTCACCATGTGGTTTCCCAGGCCCGTGTGCAGCTGACCGAGAGGATTCCGGAGGCCTCCTCGAACAGGGGCCGATCGACGTCTGTGGCCTTGGCAGCCAAAGACGGATCCTGACCGGCACGGTCCCTTGTGCCCTCAACTCAGGCCTTCGGGAAGACCACTGCCCTGCTGTGGGTTCGGCGCCTGGAGCCTCCTGGGACCTAACCCTAACCCTAACCCCACACCGAACGGGGACCCTCCACCGAAACCTAAGCCGGCCTCGACCCCTAACCCTGCACTTGAGCCGCCTTGCTGCATGGGCCCTCACTTCAGCCCTCGAGGGAGATCACGAGACCGGAGTCGCTTCGGCCCTGGCCACGTCCCTGGACCGAACCCTAACCCTAGCTAAGGCTCTCTCCCCAAGAGGACCCAATGCCAACGTCTGACAACACCACGCGCCTGGGGTCCGGAAGAGGTGCAGGCTGACTCGGCATGGAACCTGGAAGCGCACCATGTCGTTTCCCAGGCCCGGCTGCAGCTGCCGAGAGGATTCCGGAGGCCTCCTCGACCAGGGGCCCAATCACGTGTGTGGCCTTGGCAGCCAAAGACGGATTCTGACCGGCACGGTCCCTTGTGCCCTCAACTCAGCCCTTGGGGGAGACCACTGCCCTGCTGTGGGTTGGGCGCCTGGAGCCTCCTGGGACCTAACCCTAACCCTACCCGTACCCCGAACCGGGACCCTCCACCGCAACCTAAGCCTGCCTCGAACCCCAACCCTGCAATGGAGCCGCCTTCTGGCATGGGCCCTCACTTCAGCCCTCGAGGGAGATCACGAGACTGGAGTCGATTCAGCCCTGGCCACGTCCCTGGACCAAACCCTAACCCTAGCTAAGGCTCCCTCCCCATGGGGACCCCATGCCAAAGTCTGACAAGACCACGCGCCTGGGGTCCAGAGGCGGTGCGGGCTGACTCGGCATGGAAGCTGCAAGCTCACCATGTGGTTTCCCAGGCCCGTGTGCAGCTGACCGAGAGGATTCCGGAGGCCTCCTCGAACAGGGGCCGATCGACGTCTGTGGCCTTGGCAGCCAAAGACGGATCCTGACCGGCACGGTCCCTTGTGCCCTCAACTCAGGCCTTCGGGAAGACCACTGCCCTGCTGTGGGTTCGGCGCCTGGAGCCTCCTGGGACCTAACCCTAACCCTAACCCCACACCGAACGGGGACCCTCCACCGAAACCTAAGCCGGCCTCGACCCCTAACCCTGCACTTGAGCCGCCTTGCTGCATGGGCCCTCACTTCAGCCCTCGAGGGAGATCACGAGACCGGAGTCGCTTCGGCCCTGGCCACGTCCCTGGACCGAACCCTAACCCTAGCTAAGGCTCTCGCCCCAAGAGGACCCAATGCCAACGTCTGACAACACCACGCGCCTAGGGTCCGGAAGAGGTGCAGGCTGACTCGGCATGGAACCTGGAAGCGCACCATGTCGTTTCCCAGGCCCGGCTGCAGCTGCCGAGAGGATTCCGGAGGCCTCCTCGACCAGGGGCCCAATCACGTGTGTGGCCTTGGCAGCCAAAGACGGATCCTGACCGGCACGGTCCCTTGTGCCCTCAACTCAGCCCTTGGGGGAGACCACTGCCCTGCTGTGGTTTGGGCGCCTGGAGCCTCCTGGGACCTAACCCTAACCCTAACCGTACCCCGAACCGGGACCCTCCACCGCAACCTAAGCCTGCCTCGAACCCCAACCCTGCAATGGGGCCGCCTTCTGGCATGGGCTCTCACTTCAGCCCTCGAGGGAGATCACGAGACTGGAGTCGATTCAGCCCTGGCCACGTCCCTGGACCAAACCCTAACCCTAGCTAAGGCTCCCTCCCCATGGGGACCCCATGCCAAAGTCTGACAAGACCACGCGCCTGGGGTCCAGAGGCGGTGCGGGCTGACTCGGCATGGAAGCTGCAAGCTCACCATGTGGTTTCCCAGGCCCGTGTGCAGCTGACCGAGAGGATTCCGGAGGCCTCCTCGAACAGGGGCCGATCGACGTCTGTGGCCTTGGCAGCCAAAGACGGATCCTGACCGGCACGGTCCCTTGTGCCCTCAACTCAGGCCTTCGGGAAGACGACTGCCCTGCTGTGGGTTCGGCGCCTGGAGCCTCCTGGGACCTAACCCTAACCCTAACCCCACACCGAACGGGGACCCTCCACCGAAACCTAAGCCGGCCTCGACCCCTAACCCTGCACTTGAGCCGCCTTGCTGCATGGGCCCTCACTTCAGCCCTCGAGGGAGATCACGAGACCGGAGTCGCTTCGGCCCTGGCCACGTCCCTGGACCGAACCCTAACCCTAGCTAAGGCTCTCTCCCCAAGAGGACCCAATGCCAACGTCTGACAACACCACGCGCCTGGGGTCCGGAAGAGGTGCAGGCTGACTCGGCATGGAACCTGGAAGCGCACCATGTCGTTTCCCAGGCCCGGCTGCAGCTGCCGAGAGGATTCCGGAGGCCTCCTCGACCAGGGGCCCAATCACGTGTGTGGCCTTGGCAGCCAAAGACGGATTCTGACCGGCACGGTCCCTTGTGCCCTCAACTCAGCCCTTGGGGGAGACCACTGCCCTGCTGTGGGTTGGGCGCCTGGAGCCTCCTGGGACCTAACCCTAACCCTACCCGTACCCCGAACCGGGACCCTCCACCGCAACCTAAGCCTGCCTCGAACCCCAACCCTGCAATGGAGCCGCCTTCTGGCATGGGCCCTCACTTCAGCGCTCGAGGGAGATCACGAGACTGGAGTCGATTCAGCCCTGGCCACGTCCCTGGACCAAACCCTAACCCTAGCTAAGGCTCCCTCCCCATGGGGACCCCATGCCAAAGTCTGACAAGACCACGCGCCTGGGGTCCAGAGGCGGTGCGGGCTGACTCGGCATGGAAGCTGCAAGCTCACCATGTGGTTTCCCAGGCCCGTGTGCAGCTGACCGAGAGGATTCCGGAGGCCTCCTCGAACAGGGGCCGATCGACGTCTGTGGCCTTGGCAGCCAAAGACGGATCCTGACCGGCACGGTCCCTTGTGCCCTCAACTCAGGCCTTCGGGAAGACCACTGCCCTGCTGTGGGTTCGGCGCCTGGAGCCTCCTGGGACCTAACCCTAACCCTAACCCCACACCGAAAGGGGACCCTCCACCGAAACCTAAGCCGGCCTCGACCCCTAACCCTGCACTTGAGCCGCCTTGCTGCATGGGCCCTCACTTCAGCCCTCGAGGGAGATCACGAGACCGGAGTCGCTTCGGCCCTGGCCACGTCCCTGGACCGAACCCTAACCCTAGCTAAGGCTCTCTCCCCAAGAGGACCCAATGCCAACGTCTGACAACACCACGCGCCTGGGGTCCGGAAGAGGTGCAGACTGACTCGGCATGGAACCTGGAAGCGCACCATGTCGTTTCCCAGGCCCGGCTGCAGCTGCCGAGAGGATTCCGGAAGCCTCCTCGACCAGGGGCCCAATCACGTGTGTGGCCTTGGCAGCCAAAGACGGATCCTGACCGGCTCGGTCCCTTGTGCCCTCAACTCAGCCCTTGGGGGAGACCACTGCCCTGCTGTGGTTTGGGCGCCTGGAGCCTCCTGGGACCTAACCCTAACCCTAACCATACCCCGAACCGGGATCCTCCACCGCAACCTAAGCCTGCCTCGAACACCAACCCTGCAATGGAGCCGCCTTCTGGCATGGGCCCTCACTTCAGCCCTCGAGGGAGATCACGAGACTGGAGTCGATTCAGCCCTGGCCACGTCCCTGGACCAAACCCTAACCCTAGCTAAGGCTCCCTCCCCATGGGGACCCCATGCCAAAGTCTGACAAGACCACGCGCCTGGGGTCCAGAGGCGGTGCGGGCTGACTCGGCATGGAAGCTGCAAGCTCACCATGTGGTTTCCCAGGCCCGTGTGCAGCTGACCGAGAGGATTCCGGAGGCCTCCTCGAACAGGGGCCGATCGACGTCTGTGGCCTTGGCAGCCAAAGACGGATCCTGACCGGCACGGTCCCTTGTGCCCTCAACTCAGGCCTTCGGGAAGACCACTGCCCTGCTGTGGGTTCGGCGCCTGGAGCCTCCTGGGACCTAACCCTAACCCTAACCCCACACCGAACGGGGACCCTCCACCGAAACCTAAGCCGGCCTCGACCCCTAACCCTGCACTTGAGCCGCCTTGCTGCATGGGCCCTCACTTCAGCCCTCGAGGGAGATCACGAGACCGGAGTCGCTTCGGCCCTGGCCACGTCCCTGGACCGAACCCTAACCCTAGCTAAGGCTCTCGCCCCAAGAGGACCCAATGCCAACGTCTGACAACACCACGCGCCTAGGGTCCGGAAGAGGTGCAGGCTGACTCGGCATGGAACCTGGAAGCGCACCATGTCGTTTCCCAGGCCCGGCTGCAGCTGCCGAGAGGATTCCGGAGGCCTCCTCGACCAGGGGCCCAATCACGTGTGTGGCCTTGGCAGCCAAAGACGGATCCTGACCGGCACGGTCCCTTGTGCCCTCAACTCAGCCCTTGGGGGAGACCACTGCCCTGCTGTGGTTTGGGCGCCTGGAGCCTCCTGGGACCTAACCCTAACCCTAACCGTACCCCGAACCGGGACCCTCCACCGCAACCTAAGCCTGCCTCGAACCCCAACCCTGCAATGGGGCCGCCTTCTGGCATGGGCCCTCACTTCAGCCCTCGAGGGAGATCACGAGACTGGAGTCGATTCAGCCCTGGCCACGTCCCTGGACCAAACCCTAACCCTAGCTAAGGCTCCCTCCCCATGGGGACCCCATGCCAAAGTCTGACAAGACCACGCGCCTGGGGTCCAGAGGCGGTGCGGGCTGACTCGGCATGGAAGCTGCAAGCTCACCATGTGGTTTCTCAGGCCCGTGTGCAGCTGACCGAGAGGATTCCGGAGGCCTCCTCGAACAGGGGCCGATCGACGTCTGTGGCTTGGCAGCCAAAGACGGATCCTAACCGGCACGGTCCCTTGTGCCCTCAACTCAGGCCTTCGGGAAGACCACTGCCCTGCTGTGGGTTCGGCGCCTGGAGCCTCCTGGGACCTAACCCTAACCCTAACCCCACACCGAACGGGGACCCTCCACCGAAACCTAAGCCGGCCTCGACCCCTAACCCTGCACTTGAGCCGCCTTGCTGCATGGGCCCTCACTTCAGCCCTCGAGGGAGATCACGAGACCGGAGTCGCTTCGGCCCTGGCCACGTCCCTGGACCGAACCCTAACCCTAGCTAAGGCTCTCTCCCCAAGAGGACCCAATGCCAACGTCTGACAACACCACGCGCCTGGGGTCCGGAAGAGGTGCAGGCTGACTCGGCATGGAACCTGGAAGCGCACCATGTCGTTACCCAGGCCCGGCTGCAGCTGCCGAGAGGATTCCGGAGGCCTCCTCGACCAGGGGCCCAATCACGTGTGTGGCCTTGGCAGCCAAAGACGGATTCTGACCGGCACGGTCCCTTGTGCCCTCAACTCAGCCCTTGGGGGAGACCACTGCCCTGCTGTGGGTTGGGCGCCTGGAGCCTCCTGGGACCTAACCCTAACCCTACCCGTACCCCGAACCGGGACCCTCCACCGCAACCTAAGCCTGCCTCGAACCCCAACCCTGCAATGGAGCCGCCTTCTGGCATGGGCCCTCACTTCAGCCCTCGAGGGAGATCACGAGACTGGAGTCGATTCAGCCCTGGCCACGTCCCTGGACCAAACCCTAACCCTAGCTAAGGCTCCCTCCCCATGGGGACCCCATGCCAAAGTCTGACAAGACCACGCGCCTGGGGTCCAGAGGCGGTGCGGGCTGACTCGGCATGGAAGCTGCAAGCTCACCATGTGGTTTCCCAGGCCCGTGTGCAGCTGACCGAGAGGATTCCGGAGGCCTCCTCGAACAGGGGCCGATCGACGTCTGTGGCCTTGGCAGCCAAAGACGGATCCTGACCGGCACGGTCCCTTGTGCCCTCAACTCAGGCCTTCGGGAAGACCACTGCCCTGCTGTGGGTTCGGCGCCTGGAGCCTCCTGGGACCTAACCCTAACCCTAACCCCACACCGAACGGGGAC